>NW_003201432.1:49229-56920 GCF_000006405.1 Perkinsus marinus ATCC 50983
CGGCTTCTGGCTGGCGTCCTGTGGTATTACTTCGATGCGCTAGCAAGCTCCTTGAGTCCGTCATCGCTGAGAGGCTTCTTCACAGCCTAGGCGACAAGTTCCGAGTGCCGGAGATCCATGGCTTCTGCCGCGGTCGCAGCTGCGACACGGCATTGGAGAGGATCGTCGAAGCCTACAAGAGTGGAATGGGAAAGAAGGGTCACCATACCCTTTTGCTTACGCTAGACGAAAGCAATGCTTTCAACAGCGTTAAGCATTCTTTTATCATTTCAGAGCTCAACCGTCTAGGAGTGCCACCATACTTGGTGCGCACCCTTAGGTCATGGCTTACCGGACAGCAGGTACACCTAGAGTTTGGCGCCGACGAAGCCTCGGTGGTCCTTCAACGGGGAGTGCCACAAGGGTCCGTCTTAGGACCCTTGTTGTACTCCATCTCGACGCTATCCTTAGCTTCACTCCTGCGACCGATTGAAGGCCTCATCAGCACCTTTTATGCTGATGATAAGACGCTGGTCTTGACTACCAAGGGAAAGAAGGACTTCCTGACGAAGTGGAACTGCATAGAGTTCTTTATCACGCTTTGGGGAAAGGCCTCTGGCCTGACCCTTTCGCCTAGTAAGTGTGCTTATATGTGTCGTTCCAAGCTACAGGTCCCAGCGCTCTTCATTGACGGAGGAGCCATCCCAAGGGAGAAGGTCGTGAAGATCCTCGGCCTATTCGTCGACCAGAGACTGACCTTTGCGGTCCACATCAGGAAAAAGTGTGCCGAGGCACGGAAACGGATTGGACTGCTGCAAGCGCTTGGTTGGGAACGAGCTGGCTTGGACCATCGTCGGATTATCCGCACATGGCACCAAGCAGTTCTACCTTTCCTTGCCCATGCGGCCTCCATTTGGGCTCCTGTCCTTTCGGGCTCACCTAATCTTAGTAAGATCGTAGATAATCTTTCTGGCTTTGTAGCCAGAGTCGCCATAAGAGCACCGAGGACGGCCTCTACAGCAGCAGTCACCATGATGGCAGGCATCGTGCCGGCCAGTATCATGGTGCAGACCCTAGGAGCTAGAAGATCGGCTGCCATAGGAGACAACGAGGCTTTGAGGAAGGCTCCTGGCATCGGTCTAGTTGAAGGAGGCTGGCTTGTCGAGAAGAGGACGCCCCATCCCCTTCCTCCTTGGATCCCTCCCCTCCCTACGACTATTCGTCCAAGGAAGGAGGCGCTGAAGGAGGCAGTGGAATATGAGGCCCCGGCCATCTTCACCGACGGCTCGAAGCATGGCGACGGCGCTGGCGGCGCTTTTATAGCGATTATTGATGGCTCTGCTGTTGAGAAACAGTCATTTCGGCTGCCTCGATATGCAACCATACACCAATGTGAACTGGAAGCGATTCGTCGCGCTTTGAGATGGATCGCCTTCTCAGAGCACAAAGGTAAGCAATGGCGTGTCTTTACCGATTCTCAGGCATCGATATTAACGATCAAGAATCGAGTGACGACCGAGCGTTCTGGCATAGCCCAAGATATCGCTCGACTCTCCCTACTGGTCCGAGCCGACATCCATTGGTGTCCGGGCCATGAAGGAGCCAGATGGAATGAAGAAGTCGACGTGCTGGCCAACATCGGGCGGAAGGCTTTCTTCCCCTTGGACCGTTATCCGTCGCCACAAGTCTCCACGGCATTTATTAAAAAGATGGCTAAGGAAGCAGCTTCGGAGTCGACCCGCCAATGGTGGATTGACAAGAGGCGTACCCTAGGAACGTCAGTTAAAGACTTTCTATGGGGCTACAGCCACGCCAAGCGCTATTTGAAGGCTGGTAGGTCTTCTCCTGAGCTTGCTGCCTTAATTACAGGTCATGCCCCCACACCGCACCACCGGTGTACGATGGGCATCAGAGCCGATCCTTCCTGCCCCTGCGGCTGGGACAACGGAGATGTGAAGCACTTATTACGAGACTGTCCTTTATTGGACGGTGCCCGACGCGACTCGAAGCTTTCGCGAGTTCTGCCGAAGGCGAATTACAAGATGATCCTCGACCGTCGGTATCGTCCTTCCCTACTGAAGATGGCGAAGCTGACCTTCGAGTGGCTGAAGAATCTCCGAGAAGCGGAGACTCAGCCTTAGCAGTGCGGACTGATGGCGTCAGCGTCTCTGCTGGCGTTCATCCAAGGCCCAGGACAGTTCTGTTTTTGTCCTTTCCATGAGTACTCTGGCGTCCAACGCCGATTCCTGGAGAGTAAAGTCCGAGATCGGCCACTTGATGAAGAAGGGCTCGGGAAGGAGAAAGCGGAAGGGTGAGCTGTTGGATAGTTGTTCGCTGGTGTGGATGGTCAGGTCTCTCCAACTCCTGAAGTCTGGATGTGTCTTGCTCTTGAGGCCGCTGTCCACAAGTTCCTGGTGAAGGCTATGGGCCGGACCATGCCAGGGCGCGGCAAGCTACCCCTGGGTCACTGCAGGCTTTACCCTCCGGGATGTCTAACAATCAAGCCGGGTGATGGGCTTCGTGCCCCTTGGTCTAGTGGTGTGGTGTCCGGTACTGTCACTCGGTCCTTGCGATCTCTGATGTCGCTAAGACCCGCCTCTGGATCTTGCCTACGCCAGAGGTTTGTGGTCTGTGCCTCGAGCACGGTGCGAGTTCTTACTATATGAACTCAAGTCCCGAGCACCAGAAAAGAAATGAAAAGAGAGCCTAGCTCCATCCTCTGCTAACCTTTAGGGTTAGAGAGGACCAAGGGACTGATGCCTCGATGCATGCTGCTCTGACCTCTCCAATGGGTCAGCCCCTTCTTGCGCCTACCCTCCGGGATGTTGTACCAGGTACAATGTACCTGCGCATAGAAGGTGGCGATCTCATGATTTTGAGTCCCTCAGCACCTGGGCCAATCTTGACCAGTGACATGTCTACCGGTACCTACCCTGGCACTCTACCATATGCTGGATCCAGTTCCTGTTGGTCAAGCCTCGAGAGAAAAACCTGAAGGACGGAGGGAGTTGGAGAAGACTGGACCTGAAGCACTGGCAGCAACTTGAAGATGGCGAGCCTCGAAGTTGGATCTGGACCGAAGCTCTTCGGATTCTTGGACGACTCAAGACTGAATCAAAGGGATGAAGCGGCGGCCAAGGAGGAAGAGTGGCCGTAATTAAGTCGACCGAGTTCGCAGTATAAGACATGTCATGATGATTTGTTGTACTCGCATGACTCGGTGTATCATGCTCTATGATAATTGTATTTTCCGAAACTTGTTAACTCGTATATAATGACTGGCGAAGTATCATTCCACGCGATTTGACACATTCCCGCCGTCGATTTCCTGGGCGGGCAAATACCTTATGAAAGGGCCGAACAGCCAACATCCAAGGCACTAATATCTGTAAGCCCGCGCATCGACGGCTCCCTTATTTACTATGTTGAACTTGAGACTCGCTTCTTGCTAATCAACTATTAAATATGAGAAAACATGCCGGATTCGTTATCCAAGAGCGTTGGGTAGTTGGTTCGGTGAGGCCGAATAACTTCGCTGCCGTTCGAATGCCGCCTGCAGGTATGTTTTGCATCGTCATTGTTCTCGAGACGATCGTTCAATCGCCGATGCAAACACATCAACGGGAGGACGAGTCATCAAAAGGTTTAACAAAATTCATCCTCACGTTGTCGAGGCCAACCAAATCGGCGAGGTGGCAACGACTCGGGAGAACAAAATTCGAAAGACGCTACGTAAAGACGATTGGCTGATACCCGAAATATCTCCGATTCAGTCGTGTCGAAGATCTTCCCGCTTGATAGCAAACAGCCGATTGACGTCAGAGTTCCGTCAAGCATGAAAGTTGCCGACCTCAGGTCACTCGACGGTTATCATTTACATCCACTATTTCTCCTCAGACTTTTGGTATATGAGAGGATCGTTGGCGCCTGGATTCCGACAATTTGGCATTGCACCTCGGCGATGATCTTCTCTCTACCAATACGAAAGTTTATTGTATTTTTATTATCGTATTCAATCATCACCATTCCCTCTTGCGTTATGAGTCTAGCTATTCTACACGCCTCCCGATATCGCTCCCCGAAATCATGCAGTTGGGCGCTGGGCTCTGCGGGGTCGCCCGAGAGAAGATTGGTGGTTGTGATGATTGGTCTATGGCGTTGTTCTAGATGTCGTCGCTGAGTTCAGATCCCGTGGGAAGCTGTCCCGTAACTGGTGTAACACAAGGGGGTCCTGTAGGTTAGGGAGGTACGCTGTAGACTGGCAATAATAATCGTACTGATCGTAAGGCGAAGGTAGTACTGTGTTCTCACGCGCAGCGCATAGACGAAGTACGTGAAAAAAATTGTCTACTGTACTCGGATAAGGGTTGACTAACATTGTCCTGTTGACGAGATCAGGACAAGAATCATCGATCTTTTGGAAAGAACGACAGAAAAAATATCATGAAATGTTGAAGAACGAACGAAAGGGAATAACAAGGTTGACGACTTGACGACTCTGTGACGACAGCCTTTCAAGCGTTGTAGCGGGCATAAACTAAGAGGGCTCCTCCACCCTCGTCTGAGAACAGAGATATTCCGTATGCCTAATGAGCGCGATGCGGGGAATTCAGACACATCCTGACATGTCCCGAGTTGACCGAATAAACTTACCCAATATTTGCATAAACTTGAGTTTTTCATACAGGGCGATTTGAGCATGATCCACAGGCTTCAGCTGGGTGTAGACGACATCCCAGTTCGGCTTAACTCTAGGGAGCTGAAAGGAACAAGTATTGAAGCCATTTCCGAAATGGGAGTCTCAAGGAGACTCCTTGAGACTCAGTCTCATCTCTGCGAGAATAGATAACTGCACTGTACGAGTCGAACAGTTCCACGAAAAGTGTCGTGGTAGACTCACGTCTTGGAACATCCCTGATAGAAGTCTCCCTTCGATTCCTTCATCTTTCCATAGGTTGGCGACCAACAACTGAGAGTGCAAATGGCACCAGCTTCAACTTAGAGGATTCCATCAAGCTTACCTCATAGATGATGCCGATGGCCCCACCCGGCTTCTTGCATCCACTCGGCCTATATAAGGTAAGTTCAGATGAATGTAAGAGCCCCGCCTCGCATGAGAAGGAACCATATTCAGTGGGTAATGCTTACCTTTTTTTTGCGATCGCTTTTTTGACATCAGCTGGGACACTGGGCTTAGGGATAGCCATAACCAACAAGCCGACGACCGTCTGAGAGAAAGACAGCTAGGTGTCAGCGAGCTGCTGGAGCCACACTGCTGTCCTCAATGCATTCCCAACCCACAGTACTAAAACACACCGTAAAACACGATAAAGTTGAGCAGAGTACCTGCTTCAAGCACTCTGCTTGTACAAAGAGAAATATATGTATATCCATGTGATTACTCGGCTAGTCATTATCCTGCTGTCAAGTACTCAACCATCCAACTCACTACGCCAATTGAAAATGGTCTTACTTTACTTCCACTCGGCACTGCAACCCAACAGCGAGATATTTCACAATCCACAGGAGCGTCGGGATTCTGCACCAGGGTCAGGTTATCTTCGTCTTCGTATTCACGATACTCTATATTCTCTAGCGAGCGCAGCGCCTGTGACTCGATCAGAAACGGAGTCACCTGACCTCCCATCACCGTGAGGGAGAGTAGTCCAGACAAGAAGGAAACGAGGAGTTTCATGTATGACCGGAAGAAGTTATCACCTGGAGCGCAACATGTAACGTTTTCTTGGTCGATCCATTCACCCCGCTGAAAAACCCAACACTTGAGTTCCCGCTTGAGGGTGAGTTTGTCATCAGGAGATGTTTTAAACTTGATATCAAACTTTGATAATCAAAGTCCAATCACATCCTGATGTTACCGAAGAAAAAAGTCCCAGAAGTCTCCCTCATTCCGGAGCCCGTCTGCTCTACTAATATCGACCTACTCGCTTACTCCACTCAACACGCTACGAATAGACAAGATTCCGTACGCACGCGTGCGGCCTAGATCTCCTAGGCAACGTACGCGAGTAAATCGACCACGGGGAGATAAATAAAGATAAAAAAGTCGAAACGGACAGGATTGCTGTTAGAGGCGACTGCCCAGATCGTCGTAGTGGTACCTCAACGCGCGACAAGCATCTTGTTCATCTATCTTGTTTGACGCGCGCAGATCATCAGACGGTCAGCACGTAGGTGCAGTTCCACGGCCACCCTGCTATGTCACGTGGTGGCTGTTGTTGATCGGACACTCAATCTTGTCATCTTCTTTCCCCTCGTCCTCGGACGAGGAGCTGATATATGCCAGCAACTGATCGTACCTTGTGTTCTTCGTCTCTCATCTTGCAGCGTTCCGCTCCTGGCTTTTGAGAAGGTCTTTGTGCTGAGGATGCGTGCGACGGCTTAGGTCGTCGCCGCCGGGATACGTCCGATCAGAATATGTGTTTGCGTGCGGCACGCAGCGTGCCCCATTGCCCCATATGTTCTCGACTGAACGCAATCGAGTCCCCGAAATTGTGGCTAATTGCTAAGCGAGCGAAGCGAGCGGAGCATATACCGAAGAAAAAATTTCCAGAAGACTCCCTCATACCGGAGCCCTTCTGCTCTACTAATATCGATCAACGCGCGTAGTCCACTCGAAAGGCCACGAATGGACAAGATTCCACACACACGCGTGCAGCCTAAACAGTTTTCGAAGTAGGAGGCAACGCCGCTGCTGTCTTCGTGGCAGAAGGATAGGTGCCGTCTCTCCTCGGGGTGGATCTTCAGGAAGCGGTACGCACTCTCCAGGTCCGGCTCGAAGAGGAGCCGGTGGCTCCTTTTCGCCAGTGGCTCCGAGCCACTTCCTCACGGGGTATTTCTGCTGCAGCTCACCCACCAATCTCCGAGTACAGGTCGCGGATGGGAGCTTATTGGTGTTCGGAACTCTGGCCCGGAGATTTATGTTACCCCGGAGGTAGTCGTCGATCACTCTCGCCCCACCATCTTTCTTTGGGATGGCTCCTCGAGGGACGAAGCTCCGGTTGCGATCGAGGATCTCCCCCTCGTTCAGTTTCCTGATGAAGCCTTGGGCCTCCTCTTTGCGCAACGTCTCCTCAACAGTATCGATGACAGTAGGATCTCTCATGGATGAGTAGTTCTTGAAGCCGTCGCCGATTGTTTTGGACGGGAAGGGGAGGTGCATTTTTTTGTTGTATCTGGGGAAGATGGGACACGGGACGATCTCTCGCGAAATGCCGATTAGCAGACCCTCTTCGCAGAGTTCCCGATGTCACGGTCGTCGACACCTAATTTTCCACCAGGATGCTGAGCAGCTTCCCATCGACGGAGTTGGCCGGTCCTGGCGTCGCGATCGGGAGGTTCAGTGAGCGCTTGAGTTTCTCCCTTGCCTTTGCTGCTGCAATCTCAGCCAAGGCTCCCAGGGTGGAGACCTGTCCTTCGATGGGCCTTCCCTCTACGGCGCGGAGGGCGTCTGAGAAGCCCGAAGACTGCCCTACCTTCCACAGAATGGCGGCCACTCTGCGGCCGAAGGTCTGATGAGCGTCTGAGAGGGAATGGCCCGCGTCGGGTAATTGACAGCCACCTCCATCCTTGAAGTGCTCGTCGTCGAATATGTCCGTATTGATGGTCTTTGTGGCCTCCGCCTAGAGGTCTTGAAGGGCTTTACCGAAATCATGGTCACTGCCGGCTGGAGCTTTGGTTGCGTGCGTACGAAG
>NW_003201432.1:57020-58345 GCF_000006405.1 Perkinsus marinus ATCC 50983
ATGGCTTTACCGAAATCATGGTCACTGCCGGCTGGGGCTTTGGTTGCGTGGTACGCCTTTGTACGCACGCAATGTGTGCGTACGAAGGCGCTTTTGGGTGAGTGCCGCGCTGGCACCTAAGGGGGAGGAGTCCTCCCGGAGGACTCTTAATCCGAAGGGTTCGATCGGGTACTATTGCTCAACGCATCGACGAGTTCAAGAGACAACGCTTTGTCGAGTACTACGACTTGTCCGTGGACGCCCAACACAAGGTCGATAGTCGACTGCGCCGCACGGATATCACACACGATGATGAGGCGAGGGAAAATGAGAAGGATAACTTAGGCCGGAACCCACTGCGAGGACGCTGAGTCAGCGTCGCTGACTATGCCACGGCAGGGGCTGGGCACTCTCCCACTTACTGGGGGTTTGGTTCTGGGTGTTGCCGCCACGGCCGCGGCCGTGCTGCCGACGAGTGTCGTGGCGGCCACGACGTGGCCTTTTGCACCGGTTTTGTGGGCGAAGATGCAATCGTCTCCGTAAGGGCACCACCCTGTACGCTCGGAACGATGACATGTTACCGAAGAGGGATTGGAGATAGAGTTAGCGCGCGGCCCGTGGCCAGAGGATGGAGTAGATCTGAACGATTCCCTGTGACGGGTGACGATGTCGGAGTTGCCGGTGACCAGCTGAGGGCCAATCTCCGTCGGGTGGGCGATGGCTTCGAGTCTCATGATGAGACTCTCATCTCTGCGTCCAAGCACCTTAGGGGGAGGATGTCCGACTGCAGGCCGTTGTCGCACAACCTCATTACGTAGAGGAGTGCTTCCGCAGGATTGAGCTACTGCAGCACGCAGTGGCCGATCAGCCAATTCGATATGTTCAGCAGCAAATCCGCGGCTCCGAATGACGAGCGAGGTAGGCCTGGGAGTCCCAGGCTGGGACGTCCTCCACAACCTCAATCTCACCGGTATCGGCGTTGTATTTCATGCGCCTTTTCATCTTGGCGCTCACTGGGGAGAAACCGCATTCGTCCTCGCGCACCGGTTCGCCTTTACGGATCTTGGCGAAGATCTTGGCCGAGAGTAGATACCTTGAAGGGGCACGTACATTGTACGCCTTCTCGAACTTCTGCCGCATCAGCTCCACAGCAGGGTCGGGTTGAGCCTCCGAGCCCTTCGCTTTGGTACCGAAGAGGTACCAGGGCGGATGAGACGTCGTACTGGGCGGTAGGCATAAGCTTCTCGCGGATGAAGCTCACGACTTCAGGTGGGAGTATAAGCTCGGAGCCGGGGTACAGACCAGACTGTTCCGGGACTTCAGCGCTCTCTGGTACCGCTTCGCCA
>NW_003201432.1:58445-64514 GCF_000006405.1 Perkinsus marinus ATCC 50983
ACATCTCAGCTCATCGTGCGTCTGACTCCGATATGCTGCTCCGCTGGCTTAGTATCCAGAGCTAAATTCCGAGGTCTGATGGATTTGGAAATTCGAAAGGAATTCGAAGATGCCGGTTCTACCACTCCCGATTTACTATCAGAAGAATATATCAAGTGGCAAATGGTTAGTTGGTGCAGCATAGTCACTAAATCTAAGGAAGGCGTTGCAGATGAGCCCGACAATTCCGGACCTGCCGATATGCCTCAGACCGCTGGGGAAGTGGTCTTAGAAGATAGCTTCTTGGGGTGCTATGCAACAGGGTTACCCTCCTTGAACGCACTCAAGAAGCAAGAAGCTTCTGAAAAACTATCGGACGAAGTGCTGACGGAGAAGATCGAAGCCGAAGTGGAACGTTATAGTAGATCTGATCCGGTGGCACTGGGATATGATGCCTACTGGTCGGATCCTAATGTTCTCGCCCAGTATCCTTATATAGCGAATCTGAAGGATTCATGCAAGAGCATGGTGCTAAGCACAAGTCAGACCGAAGGGCTCTTCTCTATGGCGAGAGCTCTATTAGGAGATCGAAGACAATCTATGAAGGTTTCCTTATTGGAATCACTTCTCAAGAATCGAAGCACCAATTGTCTGATATGATCGCTTCATAACCGCCGCTAATTGGGAGACCAACGAGCCGTCTCTCTGCACTGCATAGTACTATATTGTATGGCATGGTCAATCATTTTTCATCAATAGGCTTGATTCAAGCCGCTTGAATGAATTCGTTAGTATCAACGGAAGTATTAATGTAACGTTGAAGTATTAATGTAACGTAATCTCGTTGTAACGTACGAGCTATTGCTCGTAGAATGTTAGTTGCGTTGAACATAAGTTCATATTCCCTGGAGAACATGATTCATGTTAGGAATTGAGAAACCAGTCCAAACGAGTTCAAACGAGTTCAAACGAGTTGAATAGGTTCGACGAGCCGCGAGATTATGTTTTTGACTGTCTAGTCTAAATTCACCGGTACTCGCGAATAGACTGAGAAAAGTACTACTTAGACTGATTTTTGGCTGTAGAGTCGCGTTATCTCGAGTAATAAGTGAGGCAACGAGAAGATGTGCTTTCCCGCGGGAATTTTCGCTTAATCTCTCTCGCGTAGAACTCTCGTTATTTTCTCTCGTTTTTTCTCACGAGACGAGAAATAATGCGAGTCTCGACTTTCTCGAGACTCGCATGCCGGGGTATGGTCAGTGACCAAGATCGTTCTGCTATTACTAGTGAACTCGACAGTACGTTTAACGTACTACGTTAGTCCGAAGGTCGACTAAGTACAGTACACCAGAGCTCGTAAGCAAAGTAATTCCGTGAGGTCCTCACGGTGAGGAACCACAAGCAATGCCGTAAGGAACAACAAAGCGTGACGCCCAGATGGTGACGTGACGCACCCATCGATTACGCTACAGGGCGAACGAGAGTAGAACTGAGTCCTAAGTCTAAGGGAATGTCAAGCGATCAAGTCAGCAAGTTCCAAGGTCTACACGCCGCAGCTGGGAATTAAACCCCAGTGACTATCATTCGTGGACTATTCGAGTACAGGGTATACGTGATAGGGTCGCAAAGGGGCCACAGTAAAAAGCGGGCCGAAGGCCCGCTATTCTAGTCTATACATAACATCTTTCCGCGTGTGTGGACATTCAATACCGAATCGAGGTCCCCGTGTAAAGCACAAGCACAGAAGGTACAGAAGAACATGAACGCTAACGGTGAGCGAGATAACCGCATATCGTCCAGAAACTCCAATGCAAAGTACTGTTACCGATGCGGGAGCTATCAGCATATCCGTGCTTCATGTCCAGTTCCCCAAGGCATCGAATGCACAGCGTGCAAGCGAAGCGGGCACATGATGGCGGTATGCCCTGATATCGACTGTCGAGTATGTAAGCGCAAAGGCCATATTGCTCGATTATGCCCTGAAAGAAAACACCCTCGAACCGCGATCACGGACGGCGACAGCAGAAGGACCCCCCAGAGAGCAAGAGAACCAGCGACGGAATGAACCCAGAAGTGGCTGCGAAGCAGGAGATGGTCGAGATCCACATTGCCTATTCCGAGTTACTGAATGGATCTCACGACCACCGCTATATTCAATCAATCGATAAAGACGATCACGCCCCTACTGTTCGATGTGATCTTGGCGGCGTTGGGTTATTCCCTTCTGAGGTGCTCTTGGACTCTGGAGCTGCTTGCTCGGTCATATCTGTGGATTTGGTGAATCGACTCCAAGACCAAGGGCTCGCTGCCGTATCTAACACATTAAGGCCAATCCGTCTGATCTACGCCGACAGCAATTCGGAAGTCTCACAACGAGAAGCGATCATCCCGGTGAAACTGTGGAAGAGCGATGGAAGTGATCGGGTTTATCACCTACCTTTCATCGTTGTAGAATCCCGAACTGGCCACTGAGTGGCCGCCACTCCGAGCGAGTTCTGCTCGGTCGACGGGCTCTGTCGCTCATTGGGGTCACGCTGGCTTTTAGATCGGATAAAAGTGAGAGAGAGCTCACTGACCTGGAAGAGCACTTTCACAATTACACAAAGTCAGGGAGAAGCGGTCGCGGTAATCGCACGAGGGAATCCATCCGATCGAGAACCACCAAGATACCGAGAGGAGCTTGGCGTAAAGCAACGAGTGAGCAGCGTAGTCGAGGGAGCGACTCACAAACTGAGACCAACGAGATTACGGTGCAAATCTGCCGCATCACAGATGAACCATATGTCTTGAGCGATGGACCTAGAGAGATCTTGTCTACCTCGGGAGCAACGCCGAATTGGGTAGATCGTAAGCTCAGCGGTATCCTCTCTCGTGTACCTGACCGTGAGAAAGATAATCCGACTGTAGACTATGCCGAGAAACGGCCCAGTGACCCAAAGCAACTCATCCGTCCTTACTTGAAAGAAGTAAGTGACGAGGGTTGGATCGATATCGGTCCGGGCTTTGAAGGGAGACTAGCAGCTGGTGAAGATATCCGTCAAAGAGACACCGAAGATCAGGATTTCCAGTTCCAAGTAAGGTGGAACATCGAGATGCCTGAAAAAGATGAAGACGTGAGATATCCTTGGTCGAGCCAAGCGCTAATCGACGACTTGAAAACGGACGAGCGTGAAGAGTGGAATCGACAAATCCAAGAATATCAAGACCGAGGATGGTGGCATAAAGAAGATCGGAAGCCTACTCGAGAGGAGCGACTCCTAGCCGCTACCGTCTTCCCAGTGCGGCAATGCGAAGCCAGACCACCAAATCCGACCATGTGTCGATCTCCGTAAACCAAATGAGAGAGCACCGACCTTGAGATCGGCTGGTATCCGAGCAGTGGGTCCCGCTTCGGTCCCAGAGGCAGTGGCTCGTCTTCGGGCGGCACTGAAACCGAGAAGCAGGAGAGACCTACTAGTGAAGCAATACGATCTAGCTAAAGCATTCTACTCGATTCGTGTCCTACCTTGTGACGTAGACGGGGAGGAACGGAGGGTATGGATTCGCCATGGGGACCACGAATGGTTCAGCAGCGATGCTCTCGTCTTCGGACTAAGCTGTGGACCCTTGGGGCTCAATTACAGCCAACTGGTCGTACTTAGGATCTTGGAACGCCTCGAGGCCAAGCAGAGAGGAGACAAGGTTACGTGGATATGTGTTATGGATGATTTCCTCGCCATTGGCGAGCGGGAAAGCATCCTGAAAGAAGAGAAGATGATCGAAACCTTATGGGGACTAACTGGCTTTACCTGTCCTAGCACCAAACGTAGCACTTGGTCGACGACGGCTCCGACAAGGTGGTTAGGCTGCCACTGGTGCTATGATGGCAAGGAGACTCTGAAAATGGTACGTCCCCGTCCTGATGCGATATTGCCGGAGACCCTTACCAAACGTGCCGTTTATAGAGCGGCAGGTCAATTCTTGCATATCACCCGTGGATTCCAAGAAGCTCTCGCGACGGGTCACGCCGATGCCATGAGAAGACTGGCAGGGAAGTGGGATACCTGGGATGAGGCTCATGCTTTGTCACAAGGCTCGAGAGAGATACGGGATCACCATGCATTGGCTCTAAGGAGCTGGGAACGCTGCTCCGAAGAGGATAGCGCTCTCACTCTTTTCGCCGAAGTCGAACATGTTATTGTCGAGGTCGACGCTTCACAGACGGGTCATGGCTACTACGCGAGAGATGCAGACTCGGAACCTGAACGCCGATCAACCATCATAGCAGAAGCACGTGCGTTTACTGTCAATCACGCAGCCTGGCACGTTAACCGTAAGGAGCTGACGGCTATCGCACATGCGGTGCGAAGAATCGACGACTGTTTGGACACCTACCTAAACTCAAGAGAGTAACAGTAAGGTCGGACTCCAGAGTGGTGACCTTACAGTGCAACCCATGGGTGAATATCGGCACCAAGAGCATTGAAAGGAAGGCTCTACAACGACTGCGGGAAGCTGTGACAGACATCGCCTTCGACTGGAAGACCCGTGGTATCACCATGAAAGTCGAACATATCGCGGGTAAGACCAATCGCCTTGCTGATCAACTTTCCAGGATACCGACCACTACGAAGCCTGAAGACATCGCAACAGTGATGACGATACTGAACGACGAGATTACGGACGAGACCGACCCTACCAACTGTGTGACTCCAAGCTTCAGAAACTTCATCGCTAAATGGGAAGCCTTCACGAGTTGGAGACGCGTTAATGACAATGACTACAGCGACGACTTGTATACTCGATGGGTGACCTATGAACAACAGAGGGATACAGAGACAAGGCAAGCATGTGAAGCTCTGAAGGTGAACCCTCTGGCTGGAGAAGACTCGTCGGGTTACCTTTATAGGATGCGCCTTCGAGAAGATGGTCTGCTCATCCGAGAAATACGGCGGGGCTCTATAACTGATGACGTAAGTAAAGCAAACACTACTGAGCAGTTGGTATTACCTCGAAGGCTTGTCAAGGAGGTCGCTACAGTCCTGCACCACTCTCTCGGGCACGCAGGATACCCGACAGTATTCCGTCATACCGTAGCAGCTTGTTGGTGTCCATCTATAAGAAAAGTGGTAAAGGAGGCAGTTGTGACCTGTTCGGCGTGCTTACATACTGTCAAGAGAAGTAGCAATGTCCTAGGGTCCACAACGAAAGGGGGGCTATGTCCCGTCCCCAACTACCCTTTTGAGATCGTAGGGGTGGACCTTTATGGGCCACTTCGTCGACCTGCAAAAGAGAGTCAAGTACCGACAGAGACAGACAAGTATGTCCTTACCATTATAGATCGTCTAACGGGTTTCGTGAAGTTCAAGCTGCTTGATGATGCCAGGGGAGTCACGACAGCGAAGGCTGTAGAAGAGTATCTAATATGGGAAGTCAGAGCCAAGGTACGCGAGATCTGGAGCGATCAGGGCGTGCAGTTCACAAAAGCGCCGAGCTTTCATGCAGTTTGCCTACTTGCTGGGATGAAGCACCGGGTTATCCCTACTAGATCACCATGGGTTGGTGGTTGGTACGAAAGGGTACATGGAACCCTTGGCAAAAGCTTGAGAGCTGCACTCCACAGATGCCCGACAGCGAAGTGGGATGACCTAATCAGAATAGCAGAGTCAGCAGTTAACACGAACACTAGCAATGGAGCTAGACCGAGTCCTCATATGTTAATTTATGGTTGGGAGCCATCACTCCCAGGATTGAAAATCATAAGAGCTTACCAGCAGGAAGATGTATGGAATGACAGCAGACCGAGAGCCATACCAGACGACCCGATACACTCCCAACAAGCAGTAGCCGAGGCCAATAAGAGAGCCACCCGAAGGAAGGGGTTGCTGAAGATATTTGAAGAAGAATGGTTGGAGCGACGCCAGAAGAGCCTGATACAAACAGATAAATTGAGGCACAAAGGGAAGACGAAGCTTCTTACACTGAAGAAGGGTGATCGAGTTGTCTGGATAAGAAGTCGAACCAAGAAACTGGGCTCGAATACGATGAATGATGAAATTTATGAGTCGAAGAACCCATAGGAGAACAATGCTATAGAATTAAGCCATCATC
>NW_003201432.1:64614-69476 GCF_000006405.1 Perkinsus marinus ATCC 50983
CTTCTGTTGTGGCGGCTCAGCCACGCTGTAAAGGACCCTAAGCTGATACAGCATTCGCAAAGTAGACGATCGAGAGGTTCTATTGAGGTGAGGATATCTTGAGGTTGGTATGGAAAGATATGTTTTAGGTCTCCCCGATGACCACTAGGGCTGATAGTAGCGCTAGAGGATCTGTTGTGACGGACCTAGACTGTGAGTTCCGACAGGCTCCCATGACGACATCCCTTTTGGCGGATGAGCACGGGTCAGAGGAGAAGACCGGGAGGTTCCACCTATTTGGACATCGGAGAGATGGAAAAGAGTTGTTGAAGAAATAGACTAAGTTGAAGAGTTAATTTTGTATTTCTGTGAGATCCCTTAGTTACAGTGATGCGTTGTTATTGCCACCCTTTCCCTCGATACGAGCGATTGAACTTGTGTTGGGGTAGTATCCTGAGGTTGTACTTGGTAAGATGCAAAATAGGTCTCCCAGACTGCACTTAACCCAAAGAATGCAATCGGATATGAAATCATAGAGCACTCGAGAGGTTCCTCCTCCCCGTGACCATCGCGATTTCCCTTCAGCCGCAAACACGATAATAAAAAGACTATCTTGATCGACTCCTAACCCTAGTACGAAGAGATAGACAGCAACGACAGATCAAGTCGGCCACATGAGGGGTAGCAGGAAAGGCATGTAACAAGGTACGCTGTAATTGAAACACCATACGAAAAGGAGATTCTAAGAAAATTCGGAGTAAATTTTGTAAACAAGCTTACCTGAACTTGATTTTAAGATTGATTTTCACTCATGGTAGAGTGTGTCCTGAAAAATTGTGACTTATACCGAAACATTGAATGCTCTCGCCATCGTCCCCAGAGAGGTGTCCTAGACCAACCCACATACTATGGCGGTAAAAACCAACAGGCTCAAAGTGAGCTAATGCCGCTCCTCAGACGATGCAGCGAAAGACAACGTGTTGGCGAGAATGATAGCGCCTTTGGCGTGTTCATGATGTCGACTATAGTGGGTGGGTGGAGGGCTACGGCTATGCTGATGAGAGGCCCCCTGAAGGACACTTGAGAGTCTGCTTCCAAAGAAGAACTACGACGCCGTTTAAGATGAACTGGCAACACAAGAGGGAATGGTGATGATCAACTGATGACTGATGCCTCCCAAACGATGGGTCGGATGGAAGTTGAATTAACCTTATCGGTGATTATGGAAGACACTTCATCCGAGTCGTCCACACTTGTGATGAGATGATCTGATTAAATACGATAATAAAAATGAAATTAACTTCGTACTGGTAGAGAGAACATCATCGCCGAGTTGTAATGCCAAATTGTCAAAATCCAGCGGCCAACGAGTCCTCTTGTATACCAAAAGTCTGAAGAGGAATTGCGAATGTGAATGACGGCAGCCGGGTGACCTGAGGTCGGCAACTTTCATGCTTGACGGAATTCTGACGTCAATCGGCTGTTTGCTATCGAGCGGGAAGATCTTCAACACAACTGAATCGAAGATGTTTCGAATATCAACCAATCGTCTCTACGTAGCGTCTTTCCAATTTTATTCTCCCGAGTCGTTTCCACCTCTCCGACTTGATTGGCTTCCACAACATGAGGATGAATTTCCTCCAACCTTTCGATGAGTCGTCCTCCCGTTGATGTGTTTGCATCGGCGATTGAACGATCGTCTCGAGAACAATGACGATGCAAAACGTACCTGCAGGCGGCATTCGAACGGCATCGAAATTATTCGGCCTCACCGTTCAGCAGCTATACGTTGCTTGTTTGTGATTGACGAGCCATTCAGTTCGTCGAGCTCAGGGAACAGCGATATAAGTAACTAAATTCATGATGCAAGTGGAGGATAATATCCTTCCAGCACGGCCTTCTTAGCTTAGTTGGTAGAGCACCCGCTTAGTAAGCGGGAGGTCGTCGGTTCAACTCCGGCAGAAGGCTTTTCCGAGTTTGACCGAATGTTATGATCATCCCGAAGGCGGCATGCGAGTTACTCGGAACGAGTACACACATGAATAGATGTGAGTAAATCCTCGGAGGCAGTAATTCGCATTCCCCTGCCTTTGCAATTACACGTACACCTCAAAATTTCGATCCTCCCGGAATCGAAAACCAATCGATTGCCCGTAGGAGGACCCCACCTGACGCGATTGATCGGCCGTAGACCCAATTGTCTTCCTATCAGCTTCAGCGTCGGCCGAACCTCCGCAACTCGAATTTACGTAACTGCAAAGTGATGCCTCGAAGACTCCACGTCTTTTAACGATTTACTTATCATAAATTGGGTTATCTGTAATCCGCAATGCCTTCAACTTTGGTAACGCCTTCGTCAACTCGCCAATCCAATTCCAATCTTTAATGCCATTCCGAGAGATTGACAATTCTCTTATCGTCGAATCGTCGATCGCCGATGGACGAACATCTCCGATTTTATTGCCGCAAAGATTCACGTCTTCGACAGATGACGGAAGAAGTTGAAGAACTCTTCGTAAATCAGTGAACTGGTTGTCCATCATAACGACCGCCTTCAGGCAGGCAGCTGGGATGATGCCCTCCACAGCGGAATCATAGCCGTTGGCTGATAAGTTGATTGATTGTAAATCGTCCAGTCCGACGAGGCAACGAGTCGTCACTTCCCTCCATGGGATTAAAGTCGAGGAAATGTCTAAACTCTTCAATTTCGCACATCCGCTATTTCTATTTTCGACAGTCGCATTTGGGAAGTTATTGAACTTATTCCCGGCGAGAGACAAATGTTCGAGGTTGGGCAGAGCGGCGATGAGAACTTCGACGTCGTGCCAATCGTGGAGGAGAGAATCTTTTAAATTCAACTCGCGGACTCGAGTTAACATCCCAGTGAGTTCATCTGAAGACCTTCAATAATTCCATCGTCACAACTTCCCTACCAATTCCAACTTCCCCTAAAGTCGCCAATTCGCTTCCCTCCAATCCGACATATTCCAGTTTATTGACTTCCGCCTGTCGATTGAATTCCGTCGATCATCAGCCGTCCATCGTATTACCAACTTCCTCTTTACGTCTTCTTCCCCTACAAGCCAACTTCCTTCAAAATCAACAGACGTTTGGTATTTATCGCGGAGGCATTGCCGAAGGTCTTTGCCGAAATAAACCTGAAAATTATATAACAACTTTACGAATTGAGAGTATTTACATTTTTCAATTTGGCAAAAGTGCCGCATCGTGGTTGGTGTGTGTCGAAGTATTTAAATCCATCATACGTACCATCATGACGGTCGGGATGATTTATTCCGTCCATTTCGATCCTGAGGGAGTTGGTGAATCATCGTCATCATCGAAGGTCGTCTACCCGACACGTTCCCGTCGTTGATTGGGCAGATTACCAAACCACTTCACTGTTCCCTTTTCCTTTGATGGTAGAAGTATTACCCTCCGGCCAATTACTGATTTCTCAACCATCAACTATTCTGCAAAAAAGGACGTGTGCTGATGATAGTCATGTACATGCGTGCAGACTGTGATCATACCATCCCTTTCGCGAATCGTGCGTCCGGCGTTTCATCATCGCGAGGGATATTCGCTATTCTTCCTCGCTCAACTGAAGTGGTCTCATCACCTCCATTGGTGGCGTGACACAGGTGGAGGGATGTGCTACTGTGTATGGAGAGGGGTAATGTCGAGTCGTCAGCCTCTCTCTGACACTGGGGATCCATACACCAGTGACAGATCGCCCAGAACTTCTGGGCCAGAAGAGGTCTTGTCGCGTCACGAGCAAGTGTCACCACTTCGTCTACTGAGGAATAGCGTCTCGATTGTCTCGATTGAGTGTTCATAATGGGTAGGCTGATAAGGGGTTAAATAATTCATATATGAGGGGCTCTTTTTGGAACCGATTAACCCCTAACAACCATGTCTTGGAGCAGTGGCATAGTCGCCCCACCGGGAGGAATTGGTTCTGCTAAGGCATATCTTGGGGCAGTGGCATAGTCGCCCCACCCGGAGGAATTTATTGCAGTACGGCATGAGTTGGGGCAGTGGCATAGTCGTCCCACCCAGAGGAATTGGTTGTAGTAAGGCATATCTTGGGGCAGTGGCATAGTCGCCCCACCCGGAGGAATTGGTTGTAGTACGGCATGCGTTGGGGCAGTGGCATAGTCGCCCCACCCGGAGGAATTGATTGTAGTAAGGCATATTCTGGGGCAGTGGCATAGTCGCCCCACTCGCAGGAATTGGTTATAGTAAGGCATGTCTTGCGGCAGTGACATAGTTGCCCACCCGGAGGAATTGGTATTGCTAAGGCATATTCTGGGGCAGTGGCATAGTCGCCCCACCGGGAGGAATCGGTTGTACTAGGGCGTATCTTGGGGCAGTGGCATAGCTGCCCCACCCGGAGGAATTGGCTGTAGTAAGGCGTATCTTGGGGCAGTGGCATAGCTGCCCCACCCGGAGGAATTGGCTGTAGTAAGGCGTATCTTGGGGCAGTGGCATAGTCACCCCACCCGAAGGAATTGGTTGTACTAGGGCGTATCTTGGGGCAGTGGCATAGCTGCCCCACCCGGAGGAATCGGTTGTACTAGGGCGTATCTTGGGGCAGTGGCATAGCTGCCCCACCCGGAGGAATCGGTTGTACTAGGGCGTATCTTGGGGCAGTGGCATAGTCGCCCCACCCGGAGGAATCGGTTGTACTAGGGCGTATCTTGGGGCAGTGGCATAGTCGCCCCACCCGGAGGAATCGGTTGTACTAGGGCGTATCTTGGGGCAGTGGCATAGCCGCCCCACCCGGAGGAATTGGCTGTAGTGAGGCATATCTTGGGGCAGTGGCATAGTCGCCCCACTCGGAGGAATTGATTGTAGTAAGGCATATTCTGGGGCAGTGG
>NW_003212731.1:0-3147 GCF_000006405.1 Perkinsus marinus ATCC 50983
TGATCATATATTATATTAGGTAATCGTTTATATTATATTAGTTTATATTATCTGGTATCTATAGTATATATTGATATATGATATAGTAATATGGGTTATCGTATATTAGTAATAAGGATATTCTGTAATCTATACTATATGGTTAAAATTATAATATATAAATCTATATGCTAATGTATAATAAATATTAGATAAAACCACTAATTATATATCATAATTATATATAAAACCTATTACTAACGTAATATAATCATATTATATAGAGATAAATAAGTTAATATAAATACATGCCCTATACCATGTTTATAAGGATATATAGTATAATATAATAATAATCTCTATAGATAACTAATAATATATGAATCATAGGTGATTATAATAATATATAATCGATATTAATTATCAAGTATTCTAATCCCTTAAAAAGGAGAAGTAAAAAGATAATTATCCTAATCCGTAATTCCTAATAAATATTATATATTACCCTAATAATATTATATATTAAAAGGAAAATGGTATTATTAAATATTATATATCCTTATATAACCTAGTAATAATGGATACGTCCTCGCAACATGTACTATATATTCTATAGGATGGTTGTACTATGGTTATTCTATTGATTGATTAATATTAGATAAAATATTACCTTAATAGTAATATATCTTAATAATCACAATAGACCCTATTAAAATTAATAATGATATAATCTAAAAGTTAACGTATTAAATTAATAACCAAAGATTATCAATATTAAGATAGTAATATGAATATGAATATGAATATATAATTCCTTTATTATGAAATATTAATAAGGACAATATTATTATTCACGATAATATTAATATTCATGAATATCAATAGGATATCGTATAACCTCCCTTATCTATATAGATATTATCAATAGTTTATATAAAATATGTATAATAACAAGTAATAATATATTTAATATGATATATTACGTATTTAAAGGATATAATAGAGATATATATTAATAATGATAAATATAATATAATATAGATATATAATACTGATATATACTATTATGATAATAAGGTTAACGTATATATAACAATAAATATATAATAATAATTTATCTATAACCAGCTGTATTATATTTATATTTATGATAAGGGTACGGTAATTAATAACCCAATAATATATAAATCTAGATAGACTATATCAATATTATATCTTAATATATATTTAGTAATTATAATAATATGTTAATATGGTATTTAATCTCTATAGATATGAAATACTAATTATAATAGTTATTAATATATACGATATAATGGTTAGTATTAGATATTATTAGCCATAGATATGGAGATAAACTAGTTAATTATCCCCTGCATATATATAATATTAATATCGTAATTGTGTGCTGTTTGTTATCCCGATATATATTAATTAATATTATTATACAGCACACAGCAGGGGATATTTATATATGTAGTTAATTTAATATGATATAATGGTTTACTGTAATATGATATCTATATAAATAAATATATAAATAATATAATTATAATATTGATTTAATTACAATGGATTATTATATATCCTTAGTTTCTATGCTTATATATTAATTATAAAACAATCAAAAGTATAAATAGATATTAACGATATAAAGATATCATAATATGGGTAATCTAATCAGTAATCGTGATACGCTAACCAATATAAATATAATAAATTCTATATATTAGTAAATAATAATAAAAGAATAGGAATATATTACATTAAATTATCAATAATTATTGGTATATTAGGTATAGTATTATCTTATATAATTAGAGTTGAATTATATAATAGTGGTAATAGAATTATTAAATATGATAATGTAAATTACTATAATATGGTTATAACATTACATGGTTTATTAATGATATTTTATATTATAATGCCTAGGTTTATATGGTGGTATACCCCTAATTATATATTACCAATATTAAGTGTAATAACAGATATTGTATTACCAAGAATAAATAATATATCTATAATTATTGTATTAATATCATATATAGTAGTAATAAATAGTATTGTAATAGAATACAATATAGGTACTAGGCTGAACATTATATCCTCCATTATCAATTATAGGTACAGTAATAGTTAATATGATATTATATGGTTTAATAATTATTAGGCATATCCTCTATAATATCTGCTATTAATTTCATGAATATATTAATAGTAATTGATGGAATAATATATGTATATATATGGAGTATTATTATAACAAGTGTATTATTAATTATTTCATTACCAATATTAAATGGTATATTATTAATGATATTATCTGATATATATTTCAATAGTATATATTTCATATTAAATGGTGATGTAGTATTATATCAACACTTATTCTGATATTTTGGTCATCCAGAAGTTTATATATTAATATTACCAGCTTTCGGTATAATATCTATAATATTATCTGTATTAAATAATAAAATAATATTTGGTATGAAATCAATGATATTAGCTATTATTATGATATCTATATTAGGTAGTATAGTATGAGCTCATCACATATATACAGTAGGTTTAGAATTAGATACAAAAATCTATTTCAATAACTTAACATTAATAATATCTATTCCAACAGGTAATAAAATATATAATTGAATAATATTATATATTGGTTCTTATAACATATTATATAATGGTTATCAATCATTAATATTCAGTATAATGTTTATTATAATATTTATAATAGGTAGGTATAACAGGTATAATTATAAGTATAGATATCATAGATATTAGGTTTACATGATACATATTATATAGTATCTCATTTCCATTATATATTATCAATTGGTGCTGTAATATCATTATTAGCTAGGTATATTATTATTAAAAGATATTATTGGTTATTATAATGTAATAATTAAAATAAATAAATACTTTAGGTTTATTATTATTCATAAATATTAATATAATATTCACACCTCAATTTATAATTAGGTTTCAATGTAATGCCCCTAGAAGAATATTAGAATATAGTGATAATATCATTGTATGGAATTTAATATCATCTATTGGTTCAATATCAACAATATTAATATTATTATCCATATTTTAATTATAAATTTAATATATAATATAATATATTGTTAGGTTAACGTTTATATTAGTGGT
>NW_003215169.1:0-1807 GCF_000006405.1 Perkinsus marinus ATCC 50983
ATCTCATGTTCATTGAATCTATCTGGACCTCCGAATCGATCCTAGCATCGTGTTATACATGTGAGAGGCGATTCTGGAGAGTTTCGAAATGAACGACCCCTGAGTGGTAGTCGCCGTCAGTAGACAGGGAATAGAGACTATCTTGCAAATCTTGGATTTTCTCAACGCTCCGCCAGCATGAACAAGCTTGGCTCAAGTGACATTGGAATGTATGTTAGTCTTCCTCAGCTGAGCTCAGGAGTTTCCTCACTAATTATAGAACCTTACATACGAATTCGGGTAGAAGTGTATAAAAATCACTAAGAAATTCCGAAAATTTCCTCAAAATTTCCATATTGTCACCAACACATGTAGTTGGCCATGCGCATATTTCCTCGTGGTGGTGGTGGCGTTAGCATCTACGATAGTTGCATCATCTACCGACGGGGTGCGACAGTGTGGATGACAAAATGCACATTCCTTAGCACATGATTCGTTTTGAAGTAGTCTTACGTGGCAACGGCATGGTTATCTCGTTGTTCTCTCATTCAAGGGGAAATTTTTTGTGTTTTTCCCGTCATTTTTTCGTGAAATTCTGAACGGATATTGGAACTACATAGTAGAACTCAATGGGGCTCTATTCTATTCTAATTACTCAGTGGGGTCTCACCCGCGTTATGAAACTCACGAGCAGTGGTGATGCTAGACGAAGTCGAAATTTACAAGAAATTATCGTTGAGAATTTTACGAGCGCAAGCCATCCTAGGCCTACTGTCAGCTCTGATGATGTCACACAGGCTTTCTGGCATTTCATAAATTCCCTAGCATTCGGAGAGACTAGAAATTGAAACTGGGTTTTTCTATCTCATTCGACAGATTAAAAACTCAGCCTGGTGTATTGTTCATATGTCTATGTCTAGCATTCTAGCCGACAGTGATTCAGTAGCTCGGCAAAGCATGTCCTACGAGACCGGTTCTGACGATCCCGTTTCTGGAACTACCACAGTTCACGCGAGGATCTCCTTACCAGTCGAGGACTTGCTGCAGCAACTCACTCGTCCATCTGGTTCGTCAAGCGAATATGATGATGATGATAGAAAGACCATCTACTTCCCGAGGGGCTACGACGGTGATCCGAAGACCACTGTTAGCACTGCGAGAATGCCGATGAAAGCCCGCGCGAGTAGTCTCGTTCGCATCAAGCACAACCCGGTATCTGGCACCTATGAAGTAGAGCTCAATATTGACATCGACTTACCCACGGTCGACGTCAGCTGCCAACTTCTTGATAATGTGAGGCCTCTAGCGAGCGCCTCAGGAGTGGGTCACCAACGTACGAGTCATGAGAATTTCTCAGATGTAAGATCGATCTCATAGGGTCATCTAATCACGTCGGCTCAGGTTCCCATGTCTAATATAAGGGAGTTGGGCAATAGCACTCCGACAGTGTGGGGAGCCTACAAGGCCTCCAACAAGTGGCACAAGAACAAGCATCACGCCCAGTACTTCCTCCTGTCGGGCCGCGGGAAGCAGTTAGCCTTTGAACCATCTAACATTGATGCCGCATTTAGCAGCGGAAGTCTCAATGCCAATGCCCCAGAGTTTAAGCCTGAGTAAGGAGACGGTCGCTATAGGCTTGGCTAATCGTGTGGTATGCAGTATACGCCATTTCTCGCCACCTGGACTGAGGTGCCACGAAGATGTTCGTTATGGAGAGCCTTCCCAGTTGGAGGAAGTGAACCTTCTGATGTGAGTGATATATAGTAATGGTTGCTTTTAGGCAGCGAATTGCAGTGTCGACAGTGTGAAGGGCTACAGGGTAAGCCCA
>NW_003216161.1:0-1559 GCF_000006405.1 Perkinsus marinus ATCC 50983
GGTGGAAAGCCTCCCGAATGTCAACGATGTTTAGGGCTCACCGATACTAAGTGCCCCGTGGTACTGGAATCTTCAGCCTCATCTCGCTCGGCGTTCGAAGCCTCGTCTCAGGTTCTTCGGTGTCACGGCTGTGGGTTCCGGTGTCATCCCCATTGTACATACCCTCCACTTCGGTGCCCTCCGAGGAAAATTCGACACTGGCTGTGCGATACGTGTGCTCAAGAGCGGCATGCCAAGATCAAAGTGCCGATGCACTACAACTTCTGCATCGTCTGCGGTACTGGTGGGGACCTGGTGAACAAGTGTGTCACCTGCCGACACACGGTAACGTAGCGTCGGGTTCACTGCTGTCGAAGCGATCTTTCGACTCGTGTTTCCCGTTCTTAGTCCCACGCCAAATGCGAGCCTCTACACCAAGGGCGATGTACACTATGTGCGAGGAACTTGAGTGAACGCACCAAGAGGCTCGAACTGGTGAGCGCAGTCATGGCCTTTGGCGAAACGCTCCGCATGAGTCGGGACGATGTGTTGTACGACATCGTCAGCGAGGGAATCGTATCTTCACAAAATTTCCTATCCTTTCAGTATAACTGGGCGATGATACTCGCTCGACAGAAAGAACGAAGGATTCCTGTGATTCAAGGAGAGCGTATTGAATTTGACGCCAGCGGTACTAAGTTGAGGGGAAGTATATGGGGAACTAGCGAGATAATCCACGCTCTCACGGAGAAGCTCGTTGTCACTAGAGGAGGTACCGGCTCGACAGACATTGCTCTATGCATTGATGACCACGGGTGCTTCAATCTTTCGAGGTTCTGTCGTTCGTCTTCGAGGGCGATACACTCCTGTTACGGCGGAGTCAGCGTGCGGAGGTGCTGCCCATGGAACTAAGGAGTGCCCTCATCCGCGAGTTATGGAGTTATTCGAGAACGGTCTCCCATGGGACAGATGGCAGTGCATTTTAAGGTAGGATCGTGCATGGTGCGCTTGTGTCGGAGACTGATTGTGCATGCGTGCTGCACAACTCTTCGAAAGAACACGTGACGTGCATATGAGATTCGAGTGACGTGCGGTCGAGGATGAGGTGTTTTCGAATTAGTTACTGTCAATCCCACGGGAGCTCTGACAGCGGCATTCCGACTTGGCTCGAGGAACTACCGTCGCCGCGCATCCTGGAGAATCGAGTTTCCCGAATATCTTCCCAGACGAGAAAACGGCCCCGGCAATCTCTGGTCTGCGACAACCCGTCGGCAGCGGGTTCGCGAAGGGCATCTGCTGCCGGGAGCAGCGGAGATACTTCGTTCGATCAATTCATGTTGCAACTGCATGTGGCGCGAAATCAAGGCACCTCTAGGCCGGGTAGTCGGCAGCACAGCGTGTCCGGTAGCGTAGGGCAGACCGTGGTAGCTCCAGTGGAGACGAAGAAACGATCGATAGCTGCGACCAGTCCCACTCGACGGCTGAGTGTGAAGGAACGCGAGCTGGAGGGGAGTGATTTCTTAAAGGGTGATCCAGCGGATATCGTCGAGAATCAGCAGTCCGAATCGATCGCGGAATGG
>NW_003215376.1:0-977 GCF_000006405.1 Perkinsus marinus ATCC 50983
AGTGCCTCGAAAGCAGCTGTATCGCCCTTCTCCAATGCCTGCTCCATTTGGACGATCTTCGAGCACCCCGAGATCATGATGTTCACGAGCTCGACCTCAGACTTGCCAATTCTATCACTATTGGAGATGTCCCAGATACCACCAACACTGGCGCTGTCAACTCCAGCACCACCACGAGCTTGAAGGTGCAAGGATTTACAGATATCCTTGAAGTCGGGCCTAGCTGAGAGTAGTGGAACCTTCACCATGACAGATGCACGAAGACCAGTGCCAAGGTTGCTTGGACATGTGAGGACGTAACCGAGATGGTCATTATGCATGAAGTCGTAGCCTTCTTGCTTAACAACCTCCTGTACTTTGTTAACTGCATCACAGAATCGAGTGAAAACAGTCTTAATGTCGGCACCCTTCTGCATGGATATAATTCTCATGTGGTCTTCTTCATTCACCCAAACTAGGAAGTTCTTCTGATCGTTGGCAAAGATACCACGAGCATCCGGCCAGTGTCGGCCCATACCAGACGACAGTAAAAGAGTAGAGTCAGGCTCTTGGAAGAGGAAGTGATCTTCACGCATTTGATGCTCCTCAGCGGCGCTCATTCCCCCAGGCTTCTCAGGATAGCTATCCGAGCCAGCAAGCGGATAGTAGTCACCAGCCAGGTCTCCACCCAAGGCTTTCAGTGCCTTAGTTAAGACTCTCTCGACCTCTCTCCTCTCTTCTTTGGTGCAAGATGGTGGAAGTCTAATTCCACGCACACTGCGACCCGTCCTCACTCTAGTGGATATGACGTAGTTTTGAGAAGGATCAATTGGAGTATCGAGGAGTTTGGTATAGTCTAGATCAGTGGGGTGCTTGGCATCAGGAGGGTAACCACCATGGCGTTGGTCGATGACAGGATCGAATAGCTCTTTGAAGACCTCGTAGCTCTCCTCATCACCAGCTACCATACCGACTGTTTTTATCATGGGATGCCCCTT
>NW_003207800.1:0-1138 GCF_000006405.1 Perkinsus marinus ATCC 50983
CAGTGGATAGCGCAATCGCGTGCAAGTCTTTGCTTCTCGAGAACACTCAATGGGTGGGTGAAAGAGGTGCATGAGCCAGTATGATCCGATGGTGGGACACAAACTTGCCCTTTGCTTTCCCAGTGCAAAGGGCACTGTAATATGACTGCTCAACATAGATGAGCAGTTCGATGTACCTCTCCTGAATATTCTCGCTTGCATAATCCATTGAAGAAGTGACTTGCTAGGCGATTCTCGATAGATGTTTCCACTGATTCCTTCGCAACCGTTATGTATATCTGAAACCGCAGCATTTCCATCATCTTTCGCACTGTAAAATCCGCGGTGTATGACCTTTTGCTACCAGGAAAGCGCACAAAACGTTGGCAAATACCATTCAGTTGTTGGAGTAAAAATAACTGGAATCTGCAGAAGCCAATCGCCTAGATAGAAGAAAATAGAACTGAGGTGGTAACTCAATGAGAAATCTTCCCGGCTCGGCATGCCAGTCACTATAGCACACGACGTTCTTACATCCCCCGGATGATTTTGCCTGAATCGTGGTGATGGCGATGTGGAATTTGTGTTGACCCCTACCTGTTTGAGCAACACGATTCATCAGGCGTCTCTCATCCTGGAGTAGATTTCGGAGCCTCAGAGAGGTCGAAGGATAGTTCTGTGGAACTTCGGACTCGACATGAACATCAATTGATGCCTCGGGTTCTCGTAACGGAGACCGTTTCTCCTCAGCTAGAGCAGTACGTTCAGATGATCGCCGGCCCTCAATGAAAACATTGATCCTCGGAGTGTTTGACAACTCGGTGAATCCATTCTTCCCAACAAAGTCAATGAGCTCCCTAGACTCTTTCCCTAAAGACAGAATGAAGCTTTTCACATTGAAACTGTCACATCTAGTCGTACTCGTTGAGGAGCTTTCACGATTGAAACCCAGAGGAGTGTCTAAGTGAAGAGTTATGCTTGGATCGCCTTCGACCCCCGATACGAATATCGTTAGGAGAATGGTTGTGCTCGCCATGAAGATTTTCATAGTAGTACAAGTGCTACAACACACAGTTTTCTGAATAATATTTCTCTACGGGGAATACTGAGTGGATGGGAACCTATTCGGCCCGAAAGCTCAGGAAAAACATGGCCAAAC
>NW_003200540.1:0-1154 GCF_000006405.1 Perkinsus marinus ATCC 50983
TGAGACCAGAGCCTTCGTCCTTAAGCTCAGCTTTATCGTCTTATGGCCTTCAAGTCTCCTCTCACTCCTTCGAAACTCTTGGACAAGCCTCGTCCGCAAGAGGCTCTTCAATTCCCCTGCCAGTCCTCGAGACTTGACGAATTCCTTGAACTCCGAGGATACCGCCTTCCTTACGACCTCATCAGTGGAAGCCATACGAGTGCAACTCTGACCGTTGACACGCTCCATCACCTTATTCAAATTGACGAACACTCTTACTTCAACACGACACGAGAAAATGATTAAGAACCAACTTCACTTGATCAGAAAAATGCGATAGAACTTGAACATGCGTTGCAACTTGGGAAACTTGGGAAACTTGTAGTTCTCAGGGTGATATATTTCTCGCTCGCCTCAGAACACGTTGATCGCCAGGCAGGCGTGTAGGACTTGGACTGTAACCTGCCACGTAGTCGGGATCATTGACAATAGTCTCAGTGTAGCTATAGAATCACGGTTGCCGGCACAACGATTCAATAACCATTGTACCACTGCGGTTGAAAAGAGGGCGAAAAGTTTGCTGCTGGGCCCCATAATGGGGTCCAGCAGCAAAATTTTCATCTATTTGCAGAACAGCAACTGAGGAACGGTGGTTCCCTAACACTGCAGCGCCGATAATCACAGTAGATCGCAAACTCCATTCATCGGAGGGCCTTGTTTGTACCCAAAATCATGTCAGGATTACACATTCCATCCATCATGTGGACTATGGGAGCTTTCGTCATCTTCTTCATTGCATTGAGTGATGCCAAGCTTTTCGACGGCGTGGATGTTGGCCCTCCTGGGCAACTCGACCTAATCGAGGGTTCAATGCCTCAGGAGACGACTAAGCCATTCAGCTTCAGTGATCTGACCCTATCTCCCACAGATTTGTAAGTCAGCATTCGAGATCCACGCGAGTTCCCACCCTCTTGCTTTCAGGTTCTTCACGACTACAACGGTCGCACCACCGCCCGAGATCGAGAAGACCGGAAACAGCGCTTCCGTTGAACCTCCTACGGATTATTCAGCAGTGCTCACTGCTATGCTCGCTCTCATCATTTTGATGTCAGCCGTGGGGTTGATGCAACTCCTAGTGCTAATGAAAGTGATGATGGCGATGCAGAGCCAGGATG
>NW_003213808.1:0-1353 GCF_000006405.1 Perkinsus marinus ATCC 50983
TAGCAAGTGTTGACGTCACCGACATGTTAAGCACGTAATAACAAAAAGTAACTGAAGACAATAAACGTACACCATGGAACACTTCCCTCCAAGATGAGAGGAACAAAAAACATCAGCCTGTAGAGCTTACACACCTATCAGGTTACTGATGCTATACAGAAACCCCCTCAAATTTCACTTACCAACTGAGTACACTATGACAATAGAGTGATCACTTTAGACAGTGAATCACAATAGCTATTAGCTAATGGCTAGAGCCGAGTGGATTACTTCATAACACATATTAGCGAGCCTGATTGGAGCACCCTTCTGTAAGAAGTGACTAGTGGAGCTAAGGGTATGAGTGTAGACCCTTAGAGTTGAACTCCATGAGTTTGTATGCTGATACACAGCGTACTGAGAGGTCGCATTCACCGGTTGTTTGAGTGTGTCATGAACCTCGAACAGCTGAAAAGTGGAGCCTCAAACTATATAGCGTATACGTTAATATGATCTTGTCAGAGAAGGTTTTTGTTTCTCGACGGATCAACGATTCTATGGAATTGATCGTAAAACTACTAATCTACCGACCAGTCGAGTTTGAACGCAACTATCACCATCTCACCATGCATCGTGTTAAATGCGACGCGTTTTTCTAAGTTCTTCTTGAAGCTGATAGTTCGCGAAGTGTCGAATGAGTTTGTGAGTTGCATCGACTAAAGAGAAAAATATTTTGGACGTGGTATTAGACATTCGCATATCTAACCTTCCTGAAAGAACATTAATAGATGAAGTCCTGAATAACACAGAGTTTAGAAACCTGTGAATGCGAGAAATCAATGCTCATTACATCAATCAACACGTTTGTGGGTCTACTTTGGCTTAATTCACGAGGTACAAAATCCGATGCTAAGGAACGAAGAAAGTGGGAGAATCGGATCGCCCAACTTGGCAGAGTTCGACGGCGCAGCACATTGCAATGCTCCAGCAGATAGGATAGATGCGAAAGGTGGACTGCGAAACGAGAGCTGATAAGATGAGATGACGAAAAAAATAAAAAAAACCGCGGAGATGGGCTGGTCACCCTCGCCGACTATCGGAGACCTCAAAAGCAGCTGATGTGTGATAGGCATTGTCTGGCCGCCTAGCCGAAATCGGCTTCGAGCGAGAGAGAGAGAGAGTCTAGCCCTGTGACAGTCTTTCTCTCATCGCTACTGTCAACCATAACAGAGGCTCACGGTGCATAATACGTTGATGCTGACTACGAGTCAGTGACTTCAACGCAGAGAATATCGATCGCCCTTGTATTATTCACTAGAACCTAAACTCATCCTTCTTAATCACTTGGGAGAAACATCTCTACTACTTAGCAAA
>NW_003200975.1:0-1156 GCF_000006405.1 Perkinsus marinus ATCC 50983
TTAGGACGCTTGTGAAATATGCCCCTGATTTTCCCGTCGGTTCCTGGTGGGGTTTCGGGATTCCATTTCTCCGCTTTCACCTGCAATTCTTGTTTTTGGGGAATTTGCAGTTTAGATTCTCACTCGTGGTACAGTCATCACCCAGATAACAGCATGTCAAGTAGGACGGTCGGTGCACACGGGCGTGTGCTAAATACCCTAGAGGGACAGCTATGTGGGGTCAGAGATGTTGAGTGCCTAAGTTGACTCCCAACTAAAGCTTAACCAAGGCGCAGAAAAGCCTTTGAGTATGCGTGCAACTGTGTAAGAGCATAGCTAATGGCTTGAGGACACAAATAACTTCAAGAGTGCAGGGATAACCATTCTCAGTTACTTACACTCGTCTCACTTCTCGAGTCGAGAGTCTCGACGCCCAGTTGTGATTGGTCCCATCTAGGCCTCATTTCCGGCCGGAAAGTTTCCGGAAACTTTCCATCTGGAAGTTTCACTCTTCCCATTCTCGACCACCCTGTGCCGCACGAAGCGCATACGTATATTGTACCGGGAAAATGTTCGCACAATCGGAAAAATCGTGGATTTTCGGTTTCGACCGGTAGATGAATCGCACCGGTTCGGTCAGTAAACCGACCAAAACCGATCAAAACCGAATTGAAACCGTTGATTTTCTTTTGATGATTTCGGTTCCCGAGAGTTGTTGTCGCGAGCCAGCAGGTGCGCACGAGCCGTAAGACAAAAACGTGGCACTTGGCTGTGTTGAGATCCAAAATATTGACCAAAATGCGTTCTCCTATGCCCGTTCGACTACTCGCCTTGGTTTATGTATTTCACGTGTTGAAGGTCTCCCGGGGAGAAACTCTCAAGCTCGATGTGAAGTACGGATATATGCCTAGATTTGGCTTCGGATTGTTTCATACTCTGGTCGATTCGAATGGCCAGGAGCTACAGGCTCACGTTGACACTGGGGCGGGCTCCTTCTTTCTCATCTGGAAGAATTGGTTTGAGAAAGCCAGTGGAAGTCTCTGCAGTGATTGGGCCATGGGGTGTTACAAATGTTCGGAGCCTTGCTCTGTGGGTAAAGTGACGAGAACTTGTACTTACGCGGATGGATACACGGTGAAATTTTCAGCATAAAGCAAATTGACGGTGGGTCGGGTGT
>NW_003216897.1:0-1746 GCF_000006405.1 Perkinsus marinus ATCC 50983
GTAGCTGTGCTTATTACGTTGCTGCTCTTTCAGGATGGCAACTCCCCATCTCAGCCGGCACATCAACCTTCGAAGGTACCCTCAGCCCTATAGTGTCTCTAGTTACCGATCCTTCAGGTTTTATATGTACGTAACGTCCCGGAGTCGGTGACTGAGCAAGATATTATCGCTTATTGCCTCACGTTTGGACGTGTGGTCAACATATTGTTGCTCAGAGATAAGAGGCACGGATTCATCGAGTTTGAGGTGGGCCTTCGTCAACCTCCCCGCAGCATTAGGCACAGCATTTGCACAGGACGAGTCTTCTGCTATCAAGTGTTACACCTACTATAACGCGAACCCGCTTCTTATCACTGGCCACAGATTGGAATTCGCCTTCTCGGGCAGGTCAGAGATCACAGCCAGAAGGGTACCACTTCATGAGCAATTTCGTTTCATGTTTCCCAACGTTGTTCCAGGATCCCGATTCTAACCCGCCGAACCGCATCCTCCTATTCACCATAACCAACTTGGTATACCCCGTCACCGTTGACGTCATATCTCAAGTAAGTCGATGATGCTGGCCAACCGCCTCACTCGCCTCTGCCGTGTTGCCTTACCTTCATGCGTTGGCCCTTCCCTTTCAGGTAATGAATAAGTTTGGTGGATTGGAGAAGGTCATTGTATTTAACCGCGGCAATGCAGTCCAAGCGCTCGTGCAACTCGCTGATGTGGACACAGCCAGTAAGAGTCAATTTGGGTTAACGATCAATAGGTTATCTTTTGTTGTTCATTCGCAGACGTAGCTAAAGAGCAGCTGGATGGTCAGAACATTTACGCTGGCTGCAACACGATCAAAGTACAGTACTCCTCGCTGCCTCAACTGGAGGTCAAACATAATAATGAAAGGAGTTGGGACTTCACAAATCCGAGCTTGCTTCGTGAGTGTTGCATATTCCTTCCACTCTTGTATGCGTGCGTCGCTTTCAGCCGGTGGTATGGACGGTGGCTCCGGTCTCACACCTCTTCACCAGCAGCAAATGCTCGGTGGAGCTGCAGGAGGCCAGTCTCCTGCCAACCTCATGGCCAACTTCAACTACGTCCAGGCCATGAATGCTCTGTCCCAAGCTAATCTCCAGGTGGGATAGCAACGTGTAAGGGCCTTCTCAATAACGCGTTCTGACCTCAGAATCCCTCAGCAGCGATGGCAGCTGCGGCGGCGGCACTCCAGGCCAGTATGGGTGGGGCGGGTGGTGGTTTGTCAGCAGGTGGTGGTTTTGGAACCCCAACCGCTGCTGGTAGATAAAACTTGAAGTGTAATATGTGCCATACTTCTGCTCGCTCAGGGGCGGCTCCGGTTGTGATCGTTCACGGACTTAATGAGCAAGAGACGAGACCTGATGATCTGGCAGCGCTATTTGCCGTATACGGCAATGTCGTGAGAGTGAAGATCATGTTTAAGGCTAGACACACTGCCCTGGTAAGCGGCCACTTAACGTGTTTCAGCTTGGTGTAGTTGTGAAGCTGTAGGTTCAAATGCAGGACATGCAACAGTGCCGTACAGCTATATCGTATTTGCAGGACGTATGGCTCCATGGGAATCAACTCACAATGGAGATGAGTAAAGGTGGAAACATACCCCCTATCCCACCAAGTAGTTTGAGATCGTCGAGTATGGGAGTGCTTGGCTGGAGATTTGTCGGTTGGTGGAACTCAATTTTAAGTACACCTTCCAACCGTGCCGGCATGGAGCTTCTCACGAAGGAC
>NW_003213444.1:0-956 GCF_000006405.1 Perkinsus marinus ATCC 50983
ACTACAAACAATACTACTCAATAGAGTGGCTGGACAACCATCACTGATAGAATTACAAAATTTACATACCCGAGATTTGAACCTGGATCACCCGCATGACCAACCTGAAGACTAACCATTAGACCAAACCACTTATATAAAATATGATGCTTCAATAATAACGCTTGATGTTCGGACTAGTTCAAACCTACTTAGACACTGGTGGGTGTTCATCCACGACTTCACTGACACTACCCTACTGATTGCTGTTGCACTTATCGCTGTAGCACCCAAGCCACTGACCTGCTCCGAGTACGGGGAATTATTCCACAATATATCTTAGCCCAGATTCGAACCTGGGTCTTCCGTGTGACAGCGCACGCCCATTACCTGCTGGACTAGACTGATTGTTGATACAACACTCCCATGTCATGCCTCCCTACATTGAATCGAAAAAGACTAAATCGGTTATTTCTCGTGAATGACCCTTTTTTTTGAAGAAATTCTTTCACATTATTACTCAGCTCGACGAGAGGAGTCGATTGGTGCCATTTTCAGGACCAAATAAAGGGTCATTAACGAAATCGGCTTCCGGATCTAACATTTTTGCTGTGGGTTTCCTACCGGCTATAATGCGCGCGCCCGGGGCCCCTCCCCCAGCGCGCAAAAAGAGGCGAAAAGGGAGGAGCGCTCCATCCACCTAGCGGTGTGCTGGTTGATCCTGTCACCTGCGGTGCCAGTTGCTAGTCTACCTGCCACGCTGTGGCAGACTTGACGTTGTAGTCCGGCTTCATCCTGCCTGACACACTCGTGATGGTGGCTTACCACTATTACTAAATTGGTGTTGAGCCAGTACCACTGGCTTGAGTGCGCACTGTTAGCCGTGCGCACTAGTCTGAGTTTTCCGATGTAGACCAGAGTGCTACTCTACTCTCTGATGCGCCCCCGCGCGTTACTTTGCATTGTTTTGAGGGGGT
>NW_003203796.1:0-1174 GCF_000006405.1 Perkinsus marinus ATCC 50983
TCAGACGGCGACTGGGTCTTTATGAGCTCCAGTAATGCTGGCAGGGAGTATGCCAGGTCATCCTGAGAAATATGCACTATTCCAACTATGTGTGTCAGTGCCAACGTGAAATTTCTGCGGAAAAATTATAGTTGGTTATGTATAGTTCGCATGTAAATTTGCACAATGCGGTGTGAGAAAACTTCCAAGTTCAACTGAGGAAGCCGAATTTTATCCAACAATGCCCTGGATCACAAACCCTTGCGAGCGATCAACACATCTAAAACCTTTCTTACGGAAATGCCGTCTGTAGCGCCAGTTTCAACGTCCTCACACTGGCTCATGTGAGCAGCCGCTATATCAGCCGAGGAGCTAGCAGCCAGAAGCTGTTGAATCAATAAGGCGGTGTCCAAAGAGCTGACTTCGCTAGCAGTGGTGGAGGGACTGAGAGGCGAGTCACACGGATGAGTATCCATCCAGCTTGAGTCGTCACTGCCCTCTGGAAACCCACACTGGAACTCTGAAAAAACAACAACGACATAGTTGATGAGCAATGGCAGACAGCGAGCCCACCAGGGAGGGTAAGATCTGCTAGCCAGTCGTAGTCGCACGCCAGAGGGTTGACGCCAGCCGAATAGTCCAAGGTGGATGACATAGACGAGACTGTTGGTAAAAGAGCTTCGAGGAAGTAAGAATACATAAAACACCCTTAACACGACGCTGATTGGACTGGGTTCCCTCAAGATCTAACTGTGTATTGCCAATTTACACAAAGAGGAGAACTCTGAGTTGTTCCTAGCAGACACAGCGGAGGCAACGACTGTCTACCAATATCACAGTAATGCATAGCATAGATCTAGTGCTATGCAGTCACTCATCACACTACACATAGTGATGACCTTCAACCTGCAATTGGTAACCAACACGCTAACCGCTGTTGTCAACGCGTTGACTACCAGCAAATAGGCTAGAAAATAAATGGGCAGACCTCCCTAACTGTATAAGCTAACCCCATGTAGAGGCAACACACAGAACAAGACTACAAGGAGTTATACGTGACCAATACAACATTAACAACATTTAGTTGTTGGGCCTCGCAGAGTATTTGTTTTGGGTCAAAGGGTCTTGCCAAGCACCAACAGACAGGGCGGAGAGGCCGTGAGCAGCATACCAAACCCCGTTCATCAGAGATAAT
>NW_003216786.1:0-24376 GCF_000006405.1 Perkinsus marinus ATCC 50983
GCAATCCCGAGAACCTGACTGAGAATCTTAGCGGCAATACAGGACAGGACGCCTCCTGACAACGTAACAAGTCTCCTTGTGGCATATCCGCCCCAGGAGCGCAATCGATTCCACAACCACCGAAATTGATTCCCACAATTCGTCGAAATAGGACGTACTTCGGTCGTGCCAACTATATAGATCATCCAGAATCGATTGCACTAAGGCATATCTCGGCGTGGTGGCATAGCCGCCCCACCCGAAACAATTTATCCCACCAAGAGCAACAAAGATCTTGAAAATGTGCACACACTCCGTGGCACCACACATTTTATGGCGAGCGAGAAAGATTTTGCTCCCCCGTCGTGACCACAAGATTTACGATCCGAAGCGAAGGAAACAGAGAAGTTTTACTGTAGTATTCATTGTGTAGTAGGTACGGACGTGGCGCCGCATTGGTGACGAATTAGCAGCACTAGAGCACATTGCCAAAGGCTCGCGTAAGCTGTGTCTGGCAATTCCCTATTGAACTTTTCTCGGCCAGTGCGACAGCTATGAGACGGAGAGTCGACTTTACTAAACTTCAATCTGGGAGGGTGATTCGTTGCGGGTTACAAATACAGAATCGGTGGTCTGTCGGGGCAACATTATCTTTCCGTGCTAGTGAGACAAGACTGTTTGATGGCTGTTGTGGCACATGTAGACCCTTCTTGCTGATAGTTGTTTCACGTGTATCATCTCCAATGCCTCTCTTCGTCGCGGCATTCTTGGTCTTGTTCGCGTTATTGGGTGCAACCGACAAAATAAAGGTATTTCCTGATATGTTCTATTCCAATGTTGACAATAAGAACATCTATCTCTGTCCTCCTGAGACGATATCGGAAGAGACGAGGAATGACTGGAAGGCCGGTACTGAAGTACTTATTGATGGTAGTCAGTGTGAAGACTACGATCACTTCTTGGCCGAAGATGGGCAAGGAGACTTCCTCGATTGTGTTGTGTGGATCGAAGGGAAGACCATTGCCGCCCTCGACAAGCTTGGTGTAGATGCTTACCTCATGTCCGGTTCCCTTCTGGGATGGTATCGGCATCATAAAGGTGTTGTTCCTTGGGATGTTGATGGTGATCTAGGCATGAACCAAGATACATGTAATGCTGCTTTCGAGGCCAAAGGCGGCAAGCATAAGAATATGATAGGCTTACTGCGGGAAACCATTGGGGAGGAGTTCTACGTGGGTGCCCGGCTCCAAGGGATTGGCAGCTCTCTCCCTGAGGACTCCTTTGAGGCTTGTGATACCAACGAGCTCATGGTACGAGGCTCTCATCCAAATGGTAAGACCTGCCACACTGACATTTGGATCATGCATCCAGACGATGCTAAGTATAAAGGCACTGAGTTCGAGTGTCAGTGTAAAAGCGACATCCCTATGCCGAGAGTGTGTCGTAAGAAAACCTACTGCAACGCCCTTGATGATTTCCTACCTGTTCTCAAGACAACTCAAAGCGCCGTCTCTATTTCTGCCGACGTTAAGGTGCCTCGTAAGCCCAAAGAGGTTCTTGACATACTCTATTCAAAAACTGACTTTCTCAACATGAACACTATTCCTGGCAACTACAAGTTCGGCAGCCGTGTTCTCGTATTGGGTTCTGATGCTTCAGAGTCGGCTACTACTTTTCTGGCTCCGAGTACTCCGCAATTCGCCACTGATAGTGCGGATCTCTCTTCGAAGTATTTCCCCGAAGTCTCAATTGTTGTTGTAGTCGGGGCGTTTGTGCTGGGATCAATCGTTGGTGGGTTGATCCATAGGTGTTATGTGCGTCGACATTCCCCTACGATAGCGTACACCACTGTTGACAATGTTGCTAGCAGTAGTTAGTCTCGTTTTGTTTCGCTTGTAAAGACTCTTGTTCTCGTTAATGGGCAGTGCTGCCACTAACGACAGGAATACTCCGATCGTTCGCCCTCTATGGTCGATCTTCATCATTCGTTAGTTCTGAATGATTGTGGCGACTACGTGGTTTCAAGTACGTACAGACGTGTGGCAGAATATGGCTTAATTTCCCCCATCTGTTGTATAGAAAAGCTTCGCCAGTTCATTAGTAGCTCTACGTAAATACAGGAACACGGGATAAATGTTGGATTAGACACAGGTGACGCTCATTGCCTTATGTTAAGTATATAACTTCACCAACAACTCCCTCTATTCTTCAAGACTTCATCGCAAGAGCTATTAGACTCACCGTAGTGGGTGAAGTTCTTGACCTCATGCGATCGAACTGAGATATCGAGATTGAGTAACCGACACTGGTATTTGTGACCCTCAGCTAGGAGTTCTAGCCTAGAGCGCTATAGACATTCTATTAGACTTATCATAGTGGCACAATCGCCTTTAAGGTAGTGGGTTGAGCACTTGACCTTATGCGATTCGATATATGTCACACTCCTTCCAGGCTGGAAGTTCCCGCTATCAGTTGTTTGTGTGGCCGCTTCATCTTGGCAGTATTCTTCCATCTCTCTATTAGAGAGTCTCTCTAATAGAGGGATGGATGAATCTCTCTAAGAGAGATGATTCCAGGTATGTAACTTGCCTTTCTTAACCCCATCATTCCCTCCTTCGATCGCGCAGTTATTCCTCGGGATACTAGGCGGGAGATTACCACATCCTTGATACCAGTAAGCCTTGCCGCCGAACCACTGATTTCGGAGATAGGACGTGAAAACATCACCTACGATTTTCGTTCTCGACTAGCATATCCATGGTCTCGAAACGAATGTCCCCAGCTTGAAGAGGGCATAACTCGACGACAGGACGCCCAGTATTGACTATTTTGCGGGCAGTGGATATCACTACATCAGCGAGGCAAGTGTTGCAAAACACTTGGCCACATTCGCATATCCAGAAGGCACTCTCTTCGTCAACAATCAAACATCCCGCTCATGCTGCTTGCTCATGCGTGGCTTTAATTGCGTAGACTACAAGGGACAAGGAGCATCGAAACCCAGGTCCCGGGGAAGTTACACAACTTCCATCATTCTGTAACACGTGGCACAGAGTCAGGGTAGCATCATCTGTCGTAGTCTTCCTCACTACTTGTTTAGCGGAACGGTCTCGACTTATCCCAAAAAGATACTGGGGTAGCTGAACCGTCTTAAAGTCTACTCACCTCGGCGCACCTGATATTCGACCGTCCAGCTTTTGCATAACCTCAGCTTTCTTAGGAGCTGCCATACGACTAGCTTGGATCTTGGAGATCATACGGGGCCTTAAGGTCCTGCCACAGTGTCTGTGTGTATGCTTATATCAGATCACGAAATGCCAACCGCATCGTGTGTGTCAGTGGAGATCTCACGGTCAAAGGATTCGGATAACTTCAAGTCCCAATAAGCTACCGTCACTGCGCCACGAAATTATCATCTACTGTCCAGAAGCTCCAGCATCACCCGCTTGGTGATCTTGAGGAAGACTGGGCTTGTGGTTCCTCCAAAGTCCTACGAACCGGGACTTATCCCACCTCTTGAAAAAACAGTCGGGCCATATTAATTACAATAAAGGGGCGCGTTCTATAAAATGACCCAAGCAGTACGCCCTCAGCTCAATGAGCTGGTAGGATACTTCCTCGCCGGCGAGCAGCATTTGTCGGGCTAGGTGCCGAGTGACTTTTTGCGCCGAATATCGTTTGATGATCGCGAATTGGAGTTGCTCATATCGGGTCTACCGATGAAAGATGTTGAGGAGTGGAAGATGCCGATGTCTCCTAGTACACGTCGTTTACCAAACGATGATCTGAGAGGTCGTCCACCACATACGGCTTTCTACCACCGTTCTCTCGCTTCCAGTAAAACGACTGATAGTTCCACTGTTTTCCCTGGACCCGTCTCCGAGAGGCAGTCTAAAAGCTCCTCCAATGGTTACCAACTCAGCGCTAGTATATATTGAAAACTCATAAACGATGTAAGATGACTATCAACGATGTCGCGTGGCTCAGTTGCGTTTGAGGAGAAAGGAAAATCCAAGGCGCAGAGAACCTGTGTTCAGAACTGTGTAGAACACATAGGACATCGCTAAAAATGGACTACGCACTTTGGACAGACAATACTAAGGATACCGTTCGCAGCTCTTAGCATCATCGTGCAATACAACCAAAAAGATAACAAAGCACGTATACACTTCGTGACATCATCCTGTAACAACGCTCGAAACTGCGTTGCAGGACGCAGAGACTGACTTCACCGACGACTTGAGGATGACTGCAAGACCAAAATGACCTGTGAGAAAATGTCACTGGTGATGAAGCAACACCCTCGTTGGATTGGAGTTGTTGTAGGGGACGAAATGCACTTCGTTCCAATCGTAATAATATCGGAGCTCCGCTTGAATACTCCATAGTGACGACACAAGATTATCATCTGCTCCCACGAGACGAATAGTCGCATAATATCTATCTACGCCAGATTCATGATAAGTTTGCCAATAAGCAGAATCCACGAGGTCTTGGTACTTGCTGGAATCATAGAATACTGCCGAAGCGTATGGGAGGATAGTGAACCAAAAGAACGCTAGCTTGGTCTGGAAGTGATCAGGTTCTGGGTTATCCCAGTAAGTTCCGTTTATGTCGGAGTCCTTAGGATATTGAGGAGGAGTCAACCGCCTTTGTTGGTTCGATGTGGCCCCACAATTTCCTGAGCCTTCGGCTGCAGTGCAGGTTCCGCTGCTGAAATGGTAAATGCTCTTCCCATCTTTAGTGATCATCTTGAGGCCATCATCCGTAACGTTTAGAGTGAAGCCGACTTTATAATACGGGAACAACTCAGGGCCTTCAGTGTGACCGCGCCTTTTCAAGATAACCTCGTTACCACTCATGCTTACATCGTTGTACTTAATGCTGATCGTGTGGAGAGAAAACCTGTACGTCAGGCGGGCCTTGGACTCTGACTCATAGTCGAAGATGATGCATGCATTGCCAACTCCTTTAACTGGGGCCGTGGCACAGTACTTTCCTGGCTTGATGGGAACGCTAGCGCATCTTGCAAAGGCAATACTTGATGCGATGACGAGTAGAACAGATGATACCATCCAATATATTCGGAACAGCTGCAAGGACTGAGCACAAATACAACGGGCGAGGTCTGATCATCGTCACAAATACGAGAATGCCCAGCAGTCACGCGTACATCTATTGCTCACTGTGAAACGGGGTGGCAGCACAAAACACTCCTGAGGAATGGGATGTGGAATCACATTGCTGGAAGGGCAACTCACAATCACCGACAGCATTCCCCTCTTCGTCGCTGCTAGCTGCTTTAAGTAGGGGGTACTGGAAACCTGTGCCAAAGCCCCTTGTGAATAATCTTTAAATAGCATGCCTAAGGCGCTCCAGTGTAACGACTACACGGAGATACCGTTGTGTCGAGGACAAGCCGTGAGTGCGTGCGGGTGTCACAGTGAAGCACCGTCTCAGATGGACTCTATGGCATCGTGTTAACGAGACGTTCCGTGTGGAACTCTCTGGTTATAGCTGGAAAGATTTCGAATACATCTCCTTGAGTTCCAACCCGACTGGTGATGATATCACCAGACTTCATCTGTGTTCATATCAAATATCCTCGAACGTGTTACTCAATCGTCGAGGTTCTCGACTTGAAGAGACCATTTCATGCTCTAGAGAGGACACCTGATCTCGGTTTTTGCTGCTGTTTTGAGTAAATAGGATGGTATCATCTGTTCTACTTGTCATCGCATCAAGTGTTGCTCTTGCAAGAATTGTAAGCGTTCCCATCAAGCCAGGAAACTATTGTGCGACGGTGTTCTTTTCGCACGACGCAAGTGGCAATATCTATTCACGCATCATGTTCGACTATGAATCAGGATCATGACGCACAATCTTATTAGCAGCAACATGCTCAGTATAAAGTAGGACGATGTGAGCATGAGAGGTGATGAGTCACACTGGAGGCCCTTGTCCCTGAGCTTCAGGGATTGATAACACAAGTAGAACCAACTTTATGGTAAGCTTAACTTATAGAAATCATCAAGTGAAGGGGGTAGAATAGCTAGGCTAGACGCCAGCTACTATTGTCTCCACTATCACATAATTGTGTCGGCGGAGCGAAGTGGAGGGATGAGTATCATCACACCCTGAATTGTTCCCCTACTGCAACTTTGCTTCTGCAGATGAGACACATACATATCCCACCCAACTGTCGAACACGACAGCACCCTCCCTTGGGCTATGAAACGAACCGTGATCTGCGAGAACGCATCAGACTGTGGGCAAAGCATGCCGCCTACACCGTCATGGCAGGTTTTCCACAGTTGAGCGGATGCGCAATTCTCCCACACGAAGGAAGAAAGAGAGAAAAAAAAAGAAAAGAAAAAGGAGTAGACATATTGATGCAATAACAATTCAACCACTAATAGTGACAACCGATGCCCAGTGCAACAACTGGGATCTAAGCTAGAGGACACAGAACATTGAGGTACACTGCTTCTAGCAATCTTGCACCTCCCAGCATTTCCGCTTCGCTTCATGCTTTCCCATTCAAGGTTGCTTCAAACTGAGCGTTACGAAAGACGGTCTCAGAATGTTTACTAACGATGGGAAGAACACCTATAATCTCTAGGTTGGGGGTTGCACATTTCCATCGGGAGCCTTTAGAAATTGCGAACCACCTTCTCCTCGTGCGAAGAGGCAGGAAGGGCGGTTGATCACTCCGCAAAATGCTGATCTGGACAACAGCTACTGGCCGGACGGAGGATATTCAGTTAATCCAGAACCTGATCACTTCCAGACCAAGTTTTGGATCCGTTCAACCTTTACATTGTTTTCGACTTGTATTTTTGATTCCATCGGGTACCAGGAGCTTTGGTCTTCAACCGGTTTTGAGACGTATATCCTATGTCAAACTCCGTGGGATCATACTATGATCGTTTATCCGGAAAGTAAGGAGAAAAATCCCCGTTCGTCACTATGGGCTATCGACGCTCTGTATATATACACCATATCGGTGACGACGAAGTTCGCTCCTTCCCGAACAACCATTCCAACCCGGATGTTGGTATATCGTCCATGGAGCACCAGTATGAGGACAAGGCTGAGTTGCCTTCAAGCGAAGCTTCCTTCACTTGCATATCATCGTTATCATCCGTTCACAAAGGGTGTAACGATCAGCCCAATATTCTGTCCAATGGGCTAGATGGCGTTGCGGAGTTCTATGGCTTCAGTTATTCTTGCTAGAGGGAATGGCATGAAGGCTCCTGACACTTTGCCATAGGTTATAGTATTCCAACTGTATAAGACTGGGGGTATGACCGTCGTGATGGAAATATTGAGATAATCACCACCCATATGCGAAGGCTAGTTGATAATAGTTTTAAAAAGCAGTATTAGAAATCGTGCAGAACCTGCGCTTTGGCTACTAATCGTAGACTAGAACCAGATGAACATTCACAGAAACTAATACGCACGTCTTTAAGACGTCGTCTTATATCCTATTCATTAGCATTGTGTAGTGTAAAATTCATGAATGATAAAATACGTATATATACTGCTGTTTGCTAAGATTAAAATTCATCAGGATATAATCGACGAATATTCAGGAATGGAAATTCATTAAAAAGTGCTGAAGTGCCGAAAATTCAATTCGACACTCATCGACTTCGCAACTGAGCCCACGTGCTCATATATCAAAAGAAACGATGGCTACTTTGAACTCGGCAACCCTACGGGCACCGGAAAGCACACCCTCCGTAGTGAAGCGGGTTCTTCGAGTTGTCTTCATCAGGTTCTACTGTAAAAATCTTGCTCACTTACACTTACTCAACGGGCACAATGCTACATTCCTAACTTTTCGGATTAGGGAAATAGACTTCCCAAGCTCCGTTGTCTCGTCTTATGTCACCCATCTTCCCCGCAGCTAAAGTTGGAGGTGAGACCACTCCATCGTCGCGAGCTGTAACCTCTCGTAGGTGCTCTATTGAAAACCTTCGCCAAGCCAGTGTCGAGTCGTATCCAGTCGCTGGCCCGTACTGACGACTTCTGGCGAGGGAAGACTGTTGCCTTAGGTCAGGCCCTCAATATAGTCAGCCGTAGGATCACCAGGGTAATAGGCCCTGGGTGGGTCCTCACTTGAGGTTGGGCATCGTCAGGTAGCTGATAATAGTAAGACTAGGCGAGCGATACCACCTCTGAAGGAGGAAGCGGCCCTCGACTGGGGTGCCACTTTTATTGGCGAGTCATTCGTTTTCGGTGTCACCACACTTATAATAGTGAGTGAGTATCGACGAGCAGCGTAATACAAGGAAGAGAGCCTTCCTCCCCCCACTGACATTTGCTGCTAGGAAAAAGGAGAGGGAACACGACATGTTCAAGAGGCTTCAAAGGGAGGACAGAGAAGCCCAAAGGCTTAGAGACATAGCACATAGAGAACAGCGGCTGCAACGCCTAGAATCCCGCATTGAGTAGTAGTCGTGGCGGCGTATAAGTCCTATGAGGAGTGTTAGCAGGTTTTTGCAAAATAGAGTCGAACACGTCCTCGTTGATTATGATAAGCTCTCTAGGAAGCTAGCGACACATAGAGAACACGAACGAGCAGCATCATCATCATCAACCAGTCATGGGATGACCAGTGAGGAGGCACTTCAGCGGCTCATAGAGGGATCACTATCGACTAGGCTAGCATGGCCTTAGGAACAACGTTTCGTGCTCTTGCTCAATTCGTGTATGTTACCGAATCCAACACTATAGCCCTCAACAGAGCCACTTGCTTCCTAGTCAATGATGCGGGGCTTGGTGAGCTCTCTCACCTCGTCCTCCTCCTCTTCCTCGTCCCCCACATCTCCCCCTACCATCCCAGCTGGTCTTGGCTTCGTGTCTTCGGCCAGCGGGGCTGCATCAGTGACTATGGAGCAGTTTGTTAGTGATACAAAGGCAACTGTGAAGGGCTGGGGCCACAACCTGCAAGAACGTCTGGTCAACGCTTACGGGACGGAGCCGGTTACCGTCCGGGACCCCGGTAGGTTTCCGTATCTTCCTCCTCCTCTGACATGTCTAGCTTGTCCCTGCTTCCAGACAATCGCGCATGGTTGTTGGGCCGGCAGTCTCGGTCCACTGCCGACTTCTACACCGTATGGCGGGGCATACGGCGCATGACATATCGCAAGAACTTCGAGACCCCTCTGTACAACCAAAGCAAGCACTTGGAGTTCCACTGCGATACCGGCTGGGGTTGCACCATAAGATCGGCGCAGATGCTACTACTAGTAGCCCTCAAGAGGCATCATGGACTCGACGCAAGTAGTCGCATCAACCCAGATGATCCTTACCGTCACTTTTAGCCATTCGACTGCTGTCCACGGACGAGGTCATCGACTTCGTGCATTCAAGTGGAGCCCACCAGCAGCAGCAGCAGCAGGAGGAGAGCCATGCATATGCTCGTGACAGGACAACTGTGGACGAGACGGATTTGTTGAGGTGGTCGTCGCTAGTCTCCACCTTGTCCACCGACTCTTATGCCTCTCAGGCTATTCGAAGACCGCCGAGATAGGCCTTTCTCCATTCATGCATTCATGGCCCACAGCGAGCCAGGTCGATGATCGGCCCAGCTAGAGTGTGTGATGTGTCCATCACCTCATCTGCACATGGACCATCTGGGGCTCGCTGTTTATGTCGACCACGATGGACTGCTCAGACCCGAGGACGTGAGGGCCTGTCGGCTGGACGCCGATGCTCAGGGTCGGACCATCGCCTGGTCACAATGGAAGTGGTTGAAATGGAGGTTTCACCACGAGCGAGCGGAGCTGCTTCGCCCGCCTCGTCGGCCTCTGGATCCTCCGTTAATCGTCGTCGTAGACGTTCCTGGAGCTTGGGCTCTCGAGGGCACGAGTGGGCGGTGCTGTCTCCTAGCGACGCCTCTCTTACGCGTAGTCAAACCAGCGAAGACATCTCCAGCCCGAGCCACTTCGTAATGGTTGGTTTTTCGGCTGGCCCCTCTGCTGCCCACGATGGGTCTGACGTCAGCATGCCCTGTAGAGAGGCCCGCAATGAGTGCCCGAGTGTTTCATCGCCGACTTCATTAGCAAGTGTTGTTGATGATATTGAGGACACCTCAGCCGACGAGTGGTCCAAAGGCGTACTCATCCTTTTCCCCGTCCGGCTCACAGACGGGGATGTTGTCGATGCTGACAGCGCCAGAGTCGTGAGTGACTATTTGAAGCTTCCATGGTGTGTTGGTGTTATTGGAGGTCAGTCTACGAGGGCCCATTACGTCGTGGGGGTAGCTGAGAAGGACACTTACCTACAGTCTAGCACATGGGGGAGGAGTGGCTATCGGCAGACTCGTACGGACCTCCTCAGCATCGATCCTCATTTTGTCCAGTCGGCAGTGGTAGAGGCACAGTCCATCAGTTTCAAGAACAGCGATGAGCCGTCCAGGCTGCAGCCTACTAAACTCAACCCTTCCTTGGGAGTCGGTTTCTATGTAAAGGACGAGACCGATTTGGAGGAGCTCTCGGCTGAGTTGGATCGTGTCAAGGGTGGCTTCATACAAGTGTGTGTACCGGGGTCGGCTCTGGGTTCCTTCTCAGCTGCGAGTGCACACATCTCGGCAGATCGGGTTATAGTACTTTAACCATGGATACGACAGCAGCTGTAACACGTACCGTTTATCACTGTTGGGACTATTTTTTGGAGGAGACAAGATGATCACACAAAGCGACCAGGCATACTCTAGCTAGTCGTGGCTTTTGACGATACTGTGAGGTATTAACGGAAGCTTTCCACTCCCCCCGGTCTTGGGTTGTTCATATTTTTCGGGGGCCACTTCACCTCATCTTCTGATGACACATTTATCATCCTGGACTCCTCTATAGTGGCTTTACCACTTAAGAGGAAGCATGATACACTTGAAAGGCGAATCTGAGAGGCATCGAAGAGTGGCGGTTGGCATTTCTCGATTAAATTGATCGCTTAATCCGCTCTCGTTTTTGACCTTATGAATGGATTGCATCGTGTGTAAAAGGGTTGCATCATTTACCCTGCACTTCCTTGACTCTACTACTTTGGGCAGTCTAGTAACACTACTACATAGTGCTGCCGAGCGGCCAAGGAGTGTTTACGGATCATAACTGATACGTACATGGCGGCGATGCCGGCCCAGTTAGCGCATCAGTGCCCATTGCGGAACCAGTTCGTGGAAGAACCCAATCGTTTTGTGACACCGACCCTAATGTTCAGTGGTCTCTCTAGGCCTCAGTTAGCCGGGGAAGCTGGGCGTATCCTAAACTCGCTTCCAAATTAGTGAGGAGATGATTATGCATAAGGTTTGTGAGTGTACCAATGCAGCAAGTATCTCTCGAGGTGGTGGTCTACAGTAGACCAAACTGTAAACCGTCTACTGTTTCGATCGGTGCCGTTAACCACCTTAACTGAGGTGCCATCGGAAGTTGCCGCGGCCGAGTGCGCTGAGGCACGAGCGTGAACATGCCACGCCCATTTCTCCTGAAGCGACTGTTGCTATGAATCGTCATCTATCACTGCATGTCTCGTCCAATCCTGTTCAACATAAGTCCTTTGACTTCGGCGGTATTAACCGATGCATGACCCATATTGTAATGCAACTGCACCCTTCAGCAATCTCCACGATAAGCTTAAATACTGCCGCACCTTGTTGCATTCACATTCCCACTTACTCTCAAGCAAACACATCGTAGATTTAGGAAAGCTTGATAATCGTACAACAATGCTATTGCAAGTAGGATACTGAAACTTTGAGATGTCACAATTCTACTAATGATATTCATTGGTATCAATCATAATCGTCCAGATCAACGACATCAGCGACCTCCGCCGAAATCGTGTCTATCACAGTCGCCACCTCTCCATCTGCAGTAGTTCCAACGTTTTCGTGATATTTGATATCTTCGATAGGCCGTTGACAGCCAAGACACTCAATATGGACATCACAGTGCTCGCCGTATACTCGGCACATGGAGGATCTGAACGCAGTACTCACCAACCCTATGCAGCAGCAGAGATATTTGCTACGGTTCGCAGCCCGTCCGTTCTGGGTGACAAACGACAAGGCTGTAAGGCTCCCCGGTTAGATGCCGAATGAGCTCCCTCGAGTCCTGTATGTAATTGCCGTCTAGATTGATCCACAGTGGAGGCAACGAACGCCACTCCAGATCGGTCTGGGAGTGTCTGGTCTCCCTTAGCTGTGCTACTGCATTCACAATAAAGTGCAGTAGATGCTAACATGAAGATCGTCATCAGCGCAGAGCTACCCCAGACACTACTACCTGACCGCCTGTCAACTTATTCCCATCCAAGTGTACTGCCTGTAAGTATGGATAAGAGAGCAGTAGCTCGAGGCCTCCATCAGTTATGTTATTCTGTGACAATCTCAGCACCTAAGTACTCCTCGATAACTCCCGGCCCTGCTCGAGTACTCTTACCTTGACTCGAAGCCTATGGAAAGGCTTCAATGTGGACGCTAGGACATGCAAGTGGGCATCTTCCAAACCATTACCGCATAAATCGATATCACCAACCGCACCAGTTGGGACCTAAAACGACACATATTCGCTACTACTGCCGCAGTCGACGTAGCATTACCACGCCTGGCAGCTTAGAGTAACTGTTATTAGATAAACCAATATATGTGAGTTTGACACCGAGCCATGCACACCAATCACTGAGTCGATTGTCTCTATTGAGACCTCTGTATCCCATTGCTATCATAAGCTGCTTGCCTACGATGACACGATACAGGCCGGCGATGTTAAAGAGCAGTACCAAACTTGTTCACTTGCGTATCCCACTCTCGCCTCATCTGCTGAGACTTCTCCTTCTCATTGCTAGCTACCGGTACTGGATGGGCTGCTCTCTTGGCCGCTGCCGTTGCTGCTGAAGTCACGGCTCTCAGCTGCTGCCTGAATGAAGGCTATACCAATGAGCTTTCATGGATAAACACTCCGAGCGACTCTGCCTCCCCAAACCTTTTACTACAATAGATGTTGTGTAATAGCCTGGTTCGACTGACCGCCACTCGAGCCTCCCGTGTTCACCGCTGCTAGAGCCCGAGCCAAGGTAGATTCTCCCCGACCCACATTGGCTTGTGAAACACGTGAGCTTCGCGGAGATGACGCTGATGGACAAAGAGGATTGGCAAGATTGAGAGGCCCGTGTATGCAGATGTTGAGGGCTCAACATTAAGTCTCATTGGAAGCGTAGATCTAACCCATGACCATGATCCCATAGTACTAGCGCGTATCCCATTTGGACTGTAGGGACCTCCTATAGTTGCAGCAGCACTGGCGGCTCTCGGCGAATTAGGTTGCAAGCATGATGGACGAGAGTACTACCCCAACAAAGAAGAGTGTCAATCGACCCAACCCCCGAGATCGCAGCATCGCTCCACCAGAGTCGAATTTGAAAAAAAACAAATGCATGTGATGATTCAGCACCTCTTGATCCATAGTGCAAATCAATCCGCTTTCCCATATGCAGCCTTGTTGGAGCCAATGTTGATATTGACTACTCCGACCATTATGGTCGCACACTTGTATAAAGCGTGGGTCGAATTTACCCGGGATGTTCAAGGGAATCTGAACAACCCCCACCTCAGCAACAACCAAAGACAGGAGCTCACTACCTCCGGAATGGCTTGCGGTAAGATACTAGGAGTCGTATGTGGGGAATCGGGGGTTCTATGAGTAATAATAAGAGAGCTATGTGGATAGATTCGGCACTACTCTTTGGAGCAAGAAGAAGCATCTCCAGGGTCGCGCTGTTTGTACCAAGTCATCGGTACGGTAAGCTCAGCTCCTCCGTCTCGCACGACGCAGAGTGTATGGCGATCGAGCAAAGGTGGCGACGTCCACAACACCTGAGGCAGTCTGAGGATGGCCACTAACCGTGGCAGCCTCCGCTACCTCTGGCGAGATGGTGTCCTCCACAGCGCTGCTGGAGTCCTCCTCCGACAGTGATTCATCCTCTCCTACTCCATCGAGCCCTACGGCGAACTCATCATCAAATGCTAGGCCTACAATACGCAAACACATCCTTGTATAGAACCATCAACCATTAATAGAAGTCCCCAAGTCTCTCAGCCGAAGTCATGGAGTCGTTCTATTGCTTTATCAACGCTAGAGCGGAAATGGAAAATAGTACCCATAAGGCCATCGAGGCCATCATCATCAGATGATGCATCATCGAGCACTTCCGTGCCTGACCTCGGCCTCTTAGGAGCTCTTGGGGATACCATATCCTAAGACACACTAATCACCAACGTTATGCTGATCGAAACGGAGAGTGTATAGGGAGTGAGCGAGTTCGATCCCGAAGTACCTTCAGTCCTCCTCAGATCGCGGTATACGACGCGCATCGGAAGAAATGTCACGCGCCACAAAACTAGCGGAGCGAAGGAACATTTTGCGGATCGGCGGTTGCGACCAACATTATACAGCTTGGAAAGTTGGAAACAGTGTAGTGACTCACTACTAGTGAGCACTCCCTAGTAGGGAGTCCCTACTACACACAAGCCAGTTGAACTCAAGCGATGGGTAGAAGGAAAATGAATATAGATGCGGCACAAACGCTCGCGAAATCATCCACATTGCGATGTCTTCCACGGAAGGGAAGGTTGATGAAGTTATGGAGCCCCTTAGCTGGATTACTAGTTCGCTGAGAAGCATCCGCAACAAGTTACTGGAGATCGGCAACTCTGTTCCGGTGGAAAGGTGAGTCGGGATCCATGTACGTGGCGTTGAGGTAGTCTATAAGCTCCGCTACGTCAGAGGACTGCGGGGTTGTCTTCTACGATTTTGCCAGGCACGTAAGGATTCGTCGAGTGTAAGGCAAGGCAACCCACACAACCGATGCAACCATTTGCTCTCTTCACACCAAGCCCTCTCCGGTGCCATATATTACTGAGCCGTAATATCAGCAATTTTTCCAACCCATAACCTGCACAAGTGCCAGTAGCAGCCTTGAATCTTATCTGACTCGGCTTCCCAAACGTTCTGCAGAGCGTTTCTCATCGCAACTTCGTAATCAGTTATGGAGTAAAACGAGCATACTGAATGGAGCAGCTGCCTTTGTACGACATCTGTCCGTGAACCCTTGCTCGCCACGAGCACATAGTACACATGAATGTAATGGCACAGGAATGTATCCAGTAGTCTTTCCGTCATTTGAGCAACGTTTTCAGCAATATGGTGAAAGTAGCCAGACAGCGAGCTGTAGACATCCTAGCAAGGTGGAAAAACTTAGGCAAGCTCATGTCCTCCAAACGAGCAAATGTTGCCGTTAGGACGAGCATGACTTTCTCAAGGCACCAAACGCCCAGTACCCGAACTAAGCAACTCAACAGTATGAGTTTTACTGGAACAGGAACGAGCTAAGGAAATTACAGCATCCTGGGCAAGAGAGAAGCTTCGCAATCGTCCATTCGAGGTCCTCGAATGGACGATAATCTCGTCCATTCTGCAATGTCGACCGGTTCTAACTGTACGTATATGCCGTCACGACATATAGGTACAATTAGAACCGGTTGCTCGACTATGAACTGCAACGTTTCTAGGCCAGAATAAATTTTAACCGACAAATTTAATTTTTAACCAATTGGTTTATGGTTTATCTCTTTCGTTAACATTTTTCCCATGGCTTCGATAAAATCCCAAGGAAATTAATGTTATACCCGATTTATTTGAAAGCTGAGGAGTTTAATTTAACCAAGGACGCGCCATATATAGAGTGTATGACCCATATCCCCTCTACTACCTGACCTCCACTCCTCGGTTATCAGTGAACATTTGCAGCATGCCCACCAAGACTATGCTGCCAAGGACACATACTCTGTGGACCGAGGGGCATGGGGAATTCTCATTGGGGACTTACTTGATGCGGTGACGATGGACGCATCGGTGATGCCCATAATGTCTTCCGGCAGCCAATTTGAATTGGCTCGATGAGAAACACCTACCGTTCGATGGTTAACTGGTACCCACTGCCGTCCTAAAAAGGGCCACCCGAACCAAGAAGGTGGTAGAAGCACCCAATATCGACCCCCTTCGGGAGATGTAGTCATCACTATCAGCTCGGGAGATCCTCCCGAACTGTTGGCATGAGCCGTGCTACGAGGCTCGGCCAACTCACTCATTACCACTGGTAATTTACCAGTGAGTAATTGACTGCTGCACATGCCCGCTTTATCAACGACCCTCCAACCACCCCTTTCGCAAGAAACCACCCGATCCTGACCCTATGAACTGAGTAACCCAAAAGGGTTCGCATGAGCGCGCAATGAAACAGTTACTGGTAATTCGACGGAAAACTGCCAGTTAGTAACTTTACTGTTGTGCCGAGCCTTGCTGGGCTTGTTGAGTTATGTTGTTCAGTTCAGTACCGACTAGAGTGTGGACATCTAAGTATTTCGACACGCACCTGAGAACAGGCATCTAACAAGAACTCTCAACGCGCGAGTAAAGTACCTATCAGTACAACTCATTTCCCCCACGTTGAGCTGGCCCTCCTTCACATTCGGGATGCACTTCTTATAACAGGCTTCAGTGAGACGGGAGAAAGTGTCGGCAAGACCGCGCATCTCGGCAACGGCCATCTGGGCGGCAGATACTTCTGAAACACAACAGTTATCTACCAAGCCTGTTCACTACTACGGCCGCTTTCGGGTGTTACCTGTGGACATCACTAGGAGACGAGAGGATATAACTGATGAAAATTGAATTCACAACAGTGCTCTCCAAGCTAAGCAATGTAAATACTCAGCCCGAGGCCACCCGGTAGGCTGATCACTGACGAGCTTCCCTACAGCCGCCTTACAGTGGCTCACAGAGTTCCGTTCCACAGTATATTTCCAGAAGCGTATTAAGTTAGGCACGTGAGTTTAGGGACGTCTGATGATAAAGGGGACTCCAAAATCAGCACTAGCGACGAGCAACATTACTCGCCGTTGGCGGTCTTGACTTTGCCTCGCTCCGCTCAAAAATCGATTCACGAATGGCACTTTCCAAGATTTGGTGACGCGGAGTCTCTGCGGGGGAGACGTTCCTGCACGTATGCGTGGATTGTGCAGGGCATGTGAAAGCGTCGTTTCCCGGGGAGGGGTGTTATTTCTGCAGTGCTCACTTCTGCGGGACTCTATGCGATAGTATGCCTTTTGGCAAACACTTTTTGTGCCAGTCAACCTCTAGCAAACCACCATTCATCTGGACACTGGCATCACATCTTTCGCACGAGTCTGCTGCTCTGCAGTTCATATTCTCTCTCAGTTTCTTCTACCAGCAATGATACGAAACCAATGGAGTGGTATTGTAGAGGAGCCCGGTGATTTGCGACCAGTTCGCCATCCACGTATCGACGTTGCCAACCCTAAATTCCGGTCTTACGTGGATCTACGACCACCTATCCTCAGCTATAGCCGAGTGGTCCGGTACACACCTATTACTATCAATGAGGAGGAGCTCATCCTTCATTACAATGTTGACAGTGAGTGTTTTTACTTGGACACGAGAGGCATCGAGGAGTTATTCCATGCCGAGCACTACTCGAACTACTTTGGGCAGCAGGGCGCTACTGACATACCACTATTCCGCATGAAGTTTATTGACGGACCCCACGACAAGGTGGATGTCCTCTTGGTGGTTTCGGTAGGCAGCGGAATGCAGGGCTCCACGGCAGAAGGCTTCAACGCCACTTTACGAGCGGTGATGGCGAACTTGGCAAATTTGGAAGAGTCTGGGAAAGTGAAATGGGATAGGGTTGTATTGTGCATCGTAGTGAATGGTCGTGAGGAGTTCGAGAGGTTAGAGAGGGACGGTTCGACGTCAGTGTTGGGGGAACTGGAGAAAATGGGGGTGTACCATCGTCCAGGAGAGTTATGGGAAGAAGATGGAGAGATGGAGAAGGCTGGGAGGATCAATCTGGAGGATCGTCTTTCTTACGATGAAGGGCTATTGACAGTAGACGGCGGTCTACCTGTCCACATGCATCTCTATGAGGCTACTATCATGATGTTGGGAGGGCACTTCCCGCCAGTGCGTATCGCCCTTTGTGTTAAGGAGTCACCGGACCAAGGCTCCGCTGGTGAGTTGGGAGAGAGCCTAGTCATGCTTCCTGATCCATGCTCGTTTAGGTGCGCTCATAACGTCACGACTGTCTTGTCATCTATGGGCCATTATGGGAGTTGCTCGGCACTTGAGTAATATGTCGACTCCCTCGAAATTCTCTAGTGATGGTGGTGGTCTGCCCATCATACTTATGGACTGCGGCATGTGCCCAGCGGATGATTGTCTCAGCGTTATGTTGGCTAGGCTCAGTAAGCCTATGGTGGGTGTGGTCTCAACTGATACATGCGCAACGGGGAGCCTACAGCTTCTGGGATACCCCACGGTCTCTTCTATGCTCCGTAACCCTTCATTCTGCGCTTGGCTGTTCCGTCAACGTCTACGTCTAATATGTGATGCGGCGATGGAAACGGGTCTAGGAGGTTCCCTGTCGATGATGGAGGGCTCGCTCTGTGGCTTCCGCCTCGACGCCCTTGATCTCGATAGATACTTCACTATTCTCACCAAAGCTGGTAACTGTTCCCAGTTGGGCTTCATGGGCGTCAATATGCATATCAGTGATGGAGGGACTATGCTCAGCTCGGTCACCACCGGATGGAAATCAGAGCTCCTGGCCAACGCCAAAGTCGTGTGTCCATCGTTGCGTAGAGAGTCGGTCCTTCGGGATGTTAAGAAGTTCTCCTATAAGAACCTTATCGAATCTTCAAGGCTCGATGTATCGGCTATTTTCCAGGCGATGCGGCGTATGTCTACTGCATGGGAGAGATTTCGCCCATTCAGTCGCTCCTCGTTCCTCCACGCTCTACTCCTCATCTATCGGTTTATCGATTTTTGTCTGTCCCTAGTCGCACTGGTGGGGATGGGCTTCATAATCCTCCTGGGGGCAGAGTTCTTCACTGTGGACGGCATGGTGCCACTGGCCTGTGTTCTACTGCTCTACTCGGTGGTCATGTTCCAGCTCTGTGTGGGCGTTGGTGACCTCACACCCCCAGTTCTGTTCGTATTCCGAACGAGCTCAGTGTTTCTGGGGGTCCTATGGAGCCTAGGGTGGATCAAGCTAATATACAACCTCATCTACGGTCAGTATTATCTAATATTAGGAGCAGTCATAGCGGTGTTATTCTCCTATGTTTGGTGTATTCTACTATATGCCGACTTGCGCTTCACGTTCAAGATCCTACCGCTATGTATACTGCAATGGGCGTTCCTCTATCCGACTATGTCAGTACTAGGATCAACTATATACAGCATGAGTCTATCGGATGTATTGCCTTGGGGTACTCCTGGTCCCGACCCTGTAGACCCCAGAACGGCCGAGACCCTGGCTATTCGGATGGAGAGTCGATCGTGGCTAGTGGCTTCTATCAGCGCCTTGAACCTTGTACCAATTATACTATACGTCGTGTTCATCCACCGTAATGAGTTCTCGAGGATGTTTCTGCCAGATGATGATGATGACGACGACTTTAATAGGCTGAAGTTGACACCAATCACTAACGTGGTCGCTTGGGCCATTGTCGGTGATGCCCTCCTACGAGCGTCAGTGCGAATTATTGGGGTTACCTTATATGCTATAAAACGAGTATACGACAGTTGGAGTTCTCAGAGAAATGCAGTGCCCAGGTGGCTGTCTGATTATTCTGATACGACAGCAGCGAGTCCACCATCTAGTAGTATACCGTCGTTTCCTCGAGGATTGTACTCTTTTTATGAGTCCGAAAGAGGCATAGTACTCATCAGCTCAGCTGGGGTGCTCCTATCACAACCTATGCAGCCTTACTCGAAGAGTATCCTTGGTCTTGTTGGTGGCCGACGAGCTGCAGAGATCACTGCCACAGTCGACGGTGCGGCCATGCCCGACTTTCCGGAAGATTTTTCATATCCGGAGAATGAGGAGAGCAAGGAAGATGAAGTGAAGGTTAAGAATCCGGTCTTTGTGCCGTGTCCGAGGAAGAGACAAGCCTCCCCACTTCATGATAGTATTTTGATCAGTAGAATTCAATAACTTACTTTAACGCCACATTTACCCACTCTTCGTTTTGCGTTGTAGACTCGCCCACGGTATTTGTCTGTTTCGTGTAGCTGTTGGTCAATGATGCCCTCTGATGCCGAGCCCTATAGTGAGGATCATGGTGGGAGTGAAGGCACGTTCCCTACCACTCCTTCTGGAGATGGCCGCCCATTTGGTGTTCATCCTGCTATCCATCCGACCCTAGTGGATTATCGTTCTTATGTCGACATTGACTTTGACGGGTGTCCTCCGGAAAACCCCTTCGTGTTCTTGCGCTACTCACCGATCACCATCAGGTCTGAGGAGCTTGTTCGCCACTATAACGTTGACTACAAGGAACTGGGCATATCCTATCCGAGGCCCATCGCCAACATGTTCGATACTGATTTCTACCGTCGATTCTTCCACGGCAAGGTGCAAGAGGGTAGCTTCCGACTGCGGTTTGTGTCGAGCCCTGAGCAGAAGGTTAAGGTGATGATTACTATCACGGTCGCTAGCTACATTCAAGGATCTAACATCACTGGCTTCACGTCCACCTTGTTCTCCCTTATGGAATGCATTAAGGACTGCTGCGACCGCGGTAACTTTGTATGGAACGACTTTGTCGTGTGCGCGGTCATAGATGGTCGACGAGAGTTCAGCATTGACGCTCCTGAAGGGCCTCGGAGTCTTTTGTCCGAGCTCCAGCATATGGGTTTATATTACAATGTTGATAGTCTTTGGAAGGACGGCGCTGCTATGGATCGCTGTAAGAGGCTTTTTGTCGAGGACCGAGAGGCGAGGGCCTTGGGGTCCTTGACGGTCGATCATGGCCAACCTGTCTATATGCATGTGTTCGAGACGGTGGTTCAATTGGGAGGAGATTCATTCCCACCACTACAGATGATGACCTGCGTTAAGGAATTTGCAGGCATCAGCTCAGCAAGTAAGGCGTCGTTCATCCCCTCAATCAGTAGGGTAGTCTTTTCATCTCAGGTCCTACTATAAGTCGACGCCCTGAGTGTCATCTCTGGGCCCTCGAGGGCATAGCACGTCACTTCGCCACCGTGAGCGAGTCGGATGATCTCCAAGTCGTGTTGCTTGACTGTGGCATCTGCCCAATCCCATCGGCCCTCCTCCGCTTCAGTGACGTCCTCAGTCTTGACTCTGTTGCCATAGTCTCTGGTGACACCATTTCGGACAGTGACCATCAGATACCAGTGGCCCCGGCTCCTCACCTTATGACTCTGAACCCAGCATTAGCTGGCTTCCTCATGCAACGGCGAATCGACGATCTGCTCGACGGCAGCTCGGAGACCGCCTTGGGTGGCAACTCCACGCGTGTCAATGTCGCTATGTGCGCCTTAAGATTGGACCGAGTTCAAACAGATCGTTATTTCGTCTCCTTGACAAAGACTGGCAATAGAGGGCCCTACGGTCCCTTCCGATGCAACCTCTACGTCTCGGACGACCGAGTGCTCTCTCTTGCCGCTGCCCCCGGCTACAGAGTTGATATGCTCATTGGTTGTCGAACCCAAGGCTCACGCTTGAGCGAGAAGTTCGTCTCGGGCTCTGCTGAAGAGTTCAGCTTCTGTGATTTGATTGTGATGTCGCGACGTTCATCTGCCACATTTTACATGTCTCTGATGAACCTATATACAGGCCTGCGACGATTCTCATGGTCATGGCGTGGTGTACTCTCTTTCCCTTTCATCATCATCCCGAGACTTGCTACCTGTATGATCAGCATTTTCTCCGTGGCTGTCCTCACTAGTATTATAGTCGCACCGTTGTCCATAAGCCTGCCATGGGCCCGAATACCCCTTGCAATCCTATTGACAGCTCTATTCACAGTCCTTATCCAGTTGTCCATCGGATGCCGAGGCCTATCTAAAGGCATACAGTACGCCTATATGTTCGTTGCAGTTATAGTGGGCTTCCTATGGGTACTCTCTATTGCCTTTTTCATGGTACGTGTTATACTGTACGAGCCCCGAGTCAATCTAATCGCCTGGTGCATAGTGATCGCCCCATACATCGTAACACCTATGATCTCTGGTAGTCTAGATGATATCCTCATATTTTCCTTGTGCTGGTTCCAATGGTTCTGTCTATTACCAACGACTTTAGTACTTGGATCTGGTCTCTACTGTATATGCCAAAGTGATATACTTCCCTGGGGTACTCCGGGTGCTTATCCAAACGATCCGGCGACCACAGAGACTCAGGCCAGGCGTATGGAGATGCGCTCATGGATGGTCGTATGTGGGACGATGCTCAACATCACGCCCGTAGTTGCCTATAGTTACTGGATTGCTCACCCGAACAACAACGGTCCAGCTCCTATTGGTGAAGACTCAGCGAGTGAAGTGGCGCTGGCAGCCATCGATGTTATCGCCTGGGGCATAAGTCTCCCTCGACTCATCGGCTTAGCCCTCTCTTGTGTCTGCCGTCTGTATACCTACTGGTGGGGTGAGGGAAAAGTTATGAGGAAACGACCCAAGCCGATAAGTCAGGACCCTTGTCGAATCTATGTTCGTGATGTTGTGGAGGGGTTCCACAGGGTTCCGGTCATGACTATATCTTCACGCGTCGGCACTGCTGATACCAACACGGCAGCTTCCGTCCAAGCGGATACTGACTGCGACTGGACTTCAATGGGGAGTCAAACTTCCCTCTTTTTGCCGGTGCCCTCGCGTTCAAACAGTCCGTTTTCCTCTCTACGGGATCATTCTGAGTCGTACTATAGTCGATCGCTACCCGAAGGTGGCAGTAGCGTTCTGAACAGCCCCACTGAGAGCGGTGGTGGATGCTTGTCGGGTACCCATCTATCGAGCACAATCAGTGACTCGGACACTGAGTCTGTTGAATTTATTCCGGGACCGACGATGGAGTTTGTACCTATACCGCGTGGTCGAGGACGGCTTCGGAAGCAGCAGCTAGACGGGGGTTCGTCTGTGCCCTCAGAGAGCGGTGGCCGAAGTTCGCCATCTTCTTCAGGCTAGTATTTACCGATGCCCTGTGTTTCTGATAGTAATGATTTGGGGTTCCATCGCTTCCGAGGCGAACTCTCTTTTGGTTACCAGTAATCTCACGTCTACTATTCATCATACTTACTTGTATCATTCTTACCGAAGCTTCGTCGGTTCGACTCTTTATCGCGTTTACAGTGATTCGGTCAATCCTCAGTCTCTGCACCCATCGATACCCATCCCAATTCGATAACCCATTGGTTTCAGCGCGGAGCTCGATAGACTTTAAATTGAAAAGGGGCATTAACTTTGATGGTCGAGATCGACTGACACTATCAGCCGGAATCTACATGCGTACATCAACTATTCTTTCGTTGTCAGCAGCATGCAACACCAAACTCAAGAGAGAAATTTCTATCACACCCCGAAAGTAAACTCCTTTGAAACACAACTATCACAGACTCAACGGAAAAAACTCTAGAGTATGGCAACAGCCACAAATAATAAAAAAGACCACAATATAGGAGAACACTGTGGGCTCGCCGTGGAGCAGGAACGAAATTCTATACTTGACATCTTCACTGGACCTGTTACTCACCCTTACCGCTGATATTGACGAATTGCATATACTAAAACGACCGGATCTCGGCTGATTTCAGTAAAAGTTCAGTCCATGTTGCGGCCCAACAGTTGAGCACTCCCGTCCCCAGTAGTGGAACCTTTCGGGCCACTTGCCGGCGCCTCTTCACTGGAGAGGGTAGCCGGCTGAAGTGCTCTGGTGGTCGTTGGCATCTCATTACAGCTGCATTGAATGTTGAGTCCTTGGCACAGGCCGCCATTAGGACCATAATATCTGCAGTAACTATTTGAATCACCAGACATCACTTGACAATAGTAATCGCCGTTCATGCAGTTGACAGTGGTATTCCTTGGCTCCGTCGTGGTGGTTGTAGTGATGAGGCTCCGAGTAGTAGTGCGCAACGCAGCCTGCGTAGTCACTTGAGCTCCTGCAGTAGCTGAGACACAACAAATGATCAGAAACATCAGCGTAGAACGAAATACTTTCTAAACGATCACAATCCTTCACTTGAATATTACGTCTAAGAGTGGTGGTTGTCGAGTCGGAGCTGCATCCTGACAGATCCGACGCCATTAGAGCACATAGAACAGGCAACGCTACGACCTTAAACATTCAATGAGGATAAGAAGGCGAGAGCTGCTAAGAACACAGTCTGAACACGTCGCGAAAAGATCACCAAGCGAACAGTTATCACTAATATATTCGGAAATGCATCATCACAAAGGCTCAACGATGGAGCTAGGTGGTAGCTGCGTGCTAAACGCTAGCTAAA
>NW_003216786.1:24476-100455 GCF_000006405.1 Perkinsus marinus ATCC 50983
ATCGACCCCTACCCCTGGCCGTGCGCGACCTCCTACGAGATCTAGACCTCCTATAGCGACTAGATTCAACGTCATCACGTCTTCGCCACGACGATGGTGGGGGAGACCTCCTCCTGCGAGGCCTCGAGTGATACCTCCGTCTGCTGCTGCTGCCCGACCGCCTACTACGACGAGATCGACTCCGCGGACGACGACGCCGGCTACGATCCTCGCGAGACCTAGATCTGGATCGTCGCTTCCTATCCCAACTCCTAGAGCTCCTCCTCGATTCAGAACGGCTACTGCTACTGCTAGCATCAGAATCCGACTCAGCGTCATCAGCCTGTTGCTCCTGTGCTGCGTCCTCCAGTCGTTTACACTCCTCAGGGTTCGATAAGCACCACTGGTAGTAGTCGTGGCCAAGCCCTTTGAAAAGGAAGGTATACTGCTTATCTCCACGGCGTTTAGTTTGTAACCATTCAGCGAACTGTGCTCCATTACGTATAACTCCCAGCGCTGTATTACGAATGAGCTGAACATGATTAGGCTCGAGACCATCCGCGGGTGGAGGCTCCTGCTCCTCATGTTCCTGCTCTTCTAAAGCGGCCGCCAGAGTCGCTGCTGCTGCTGCTGCCTGTGTGGCGTCGGAGCTGGAGGATGTCATTATGTCTTGTCTCAGCACCGACACTCTTAGAGACGAGTACGAGCCGAAAACCAAATAATAACAGACCAGGGATAATCAAACACGTGCAACGAGCCGTCCCCCGATCACACCCGGTGAAAAGTCGAAGGACGCACAGAGATCAGCATTGGAAACGTTGATAGCTTCTCGCTGATCGTCATTATTGTTACGTTAGTCCTGCAAGAACAGCCGGGTGATTCATCTCCTCATGGAAGGTCTCTAGGGCGGGCAGTCCTTGACGACGATCAAGCAGACGGTCCTCCTCCTCTCTAACCCACAGACGTAGTGCCTCTAGGACCAACTTCATGTGGGTTTGGACCTACAAGGCACCAAGAGGCTGCTCGAGTACCCCTAGGTGTGCTCTACTACTACTACAACTACCTTAGTATGATGAAGATGTAGCGGTGATCGTGCTGCGGTGGAGGGCATGTGGTCTCGAATGCGTCGAAGCCAGGTCTCTGAGGAGGGTGAATCAGTCGACGGGGGTGGAGAGAAGCCTCTACTGTGGGTGCTCTCGAGGTGCTCATAGATGGTCAGTAAGGAACGAAGGGAAACGCCGCAGAACTCATAAACGACTCCACGACAAATAGCCAGTATCTGACAAGCCGCCATTCCGAAGAGGAGTTCGCGCCGACCTCGTCACATTGTCATTCTCGTCGTCGTCATCATCCTGTTCCCCGTTATATTCCCTCACGAGAGCGTAGCAATACTCCAGAACTGCTGCCACTATCTCCGCTCTAAGGACTGTATCTACATTCATACACCCCTGAGTGGCGAGCCGGATGATGCTACTATCACTACTACCATTGCGACAGGCCTCGGCAATCTGGCATAATTCTCCACAGAACCTTAAAACGACCACATGGGATTTTACAGGCGGCCAGTCCAAGGCGGCTGACCTTGTTGCGGCCTCAACGAAGTCACTGCTTCGGGGACTCTCCCGAACAGCATCCTCATCATTATCATATCTCATGAAGTAGGATACCTCCCTTCCCGGATATAGTAGGTACCCTAGGAGGTCCCCTGGCTTGCGGAACCTATAACACACGACGACTAACGACTCTCAGACGTGCATGTGCCTCCTACGGCATGGCCGAAAGTCGACAGTACGGTCCATCTGGTGGGGGGAAGCATACTGTAACCCAATAGTGGAGAATATCTGCACACTACAGCTGTCGGGCCCACTAGGAGCGACCAAGCCTACCGTCTGAAGATACAGCGGATTGCTGCAAGGAGTTGGTCACACATAGCATCTGGAACTGCGGGAAACGGAGCCTATTGGACCAGGTGAATCTACACAAAACATATACCTTCCAGGGTCTACCATAGACGAGCCTTACAATGTGCTGAGAGGCAAGAGCTCCCCTGCTAGTTCCTTACTCGCTGCCGTTGCTTCTTTCGACCATGTCATTGATCTGTCACAAATGCGCGTTGATAAACCTTTTAAAGAGGTATTACCCAGCATGACTAGGAGCATGCTTAAGCATGTACTCAACCTCCCGGAGCATTGGTAGCTGGACGTAGGTAGTCGTGCAGAGAATGTAGCCCATCTGGACCTAAGAGATCGACTTTGAGATACTAGCTCGTTAGTGGTCTATACTACGTACCGCTAGCTCAGACTTCTCCTCATTGGCCACCCTTAAACAGTCCACAGCTGATTGAAGCCATTGCTTCCTCTGCTCTAATGCTACTACCACCTCCGAGGAGGAGGAGGAGGAGATAGTCGATAGACTCCGCAACACCTGTGGTCGGGAAACGCATACACTGAGAGGCTTCTAAATGTCAATGCCGACCACCGTCACGTACGGCACCTCATCATCACCATACCATTAACCGCCAAAACCGATGTCGTTGTATACGACTGTCCCGATTGAGAACAACCACAGTGTACTGTGGGAGTGGTAGAGTCCGGTCAAAAAATGTCCAGAGCAAACCTAGTTGAGTCATCGGCCGAATTTTAGAGCGAGCTTGACATCGTTGAATTGGAAATCTATAGGGCTATCTACTGGTGTGTCGATCGTACGCTGAAATTTTTTTCTATGTAAACTCTCAAGTTTGAAGAGTTTTCCAACCGCCATATTATGATTTAGCGTAGTAGGGTATACCAGTACCTTACCGTTGCTGCCTTCACATGCTTCCCTCGAAGGACATATACGGCTTGTAGGAGTTCCCCAGCGGCTACAGGATCCATCACAAGATCTCCTCGGACCGGGGCTTCTTTGCTATGCAAGCCATCACTCAATATCAGCATAACCCTGTTGATGATGTTCGCTGACGGTATCTGGCTCGGTGAAAGGACATCACGTCTGCAGCAGCTAGTCGAGGCCGCCCCTACCTTGGTAATGGCTTCAGCCAATCCTGGTGTACCGATCACTCGCTTCAACACTATGTTGAGCGCCCGAGGGCAGGCTCCAACCGCGAGTTCACCACATGCGTGTAGTACCTATAGATGCCCTTACCACAGTAGAGTAGCTCAGTAGCTTACATCTGTCAGGCTTTGAGCGTCGTTGCTCATGAGAGGAGCCGCACCATCCAGTACTGCCTTGAGCGCCTTCTCACTCACCTGACAGAAACCCAAGGGATCATCGGAGACATGACTGCTTGAGAGGCACCACCTCAGTGCACTTCGTAAGGAGCTGCTCGAAGGCTCCCTTAGGGTCGTAAGCAGCCAGCCTCCGGAGACTAGCCAGGGACTCCGGTAGCTCCTGCAGGGCCGGTGAGGAGAGTATAGTAGATAGATGTGAAACCTGTAGTAGAGTAGATACTTTCAATAAGGCCACAGTTGAAGCCAAGACTACCAGCAGTTCCTTCGTAGCATCGCTCTCGACAGCTCCCATAGGGCGACCGGCCGTCACCGCAGCTGCATCCACATGACCCAGGATCTACCGGACCAGCAAGTACTACTACTTCTTCACACGTTACGAAGCCTTACAGTAGGGCACAGACGGGAGACTGCCTCAACTACTTCCTTTGAGCATCCTGACTCCCTGAGCACCGCCGAGGCCAGCAATGACAAGGCACAGCGGCTCTGGGTCCATTGCTGGTCACCCTCGATCAACGACGATAGAGGCGTGTGGCAAAGGGTATCTGATAGAAGTATGAACGGGAGCTGGGGGAGGGCGTCGTCGGACCTATCCAAGAGTCGTTATTGTGGTCGTTGAGGATACGGTAACCCGAGTGGATGCCCGTTTGTAGTATGACCAATAGCGATAGGGTCTCCGAAGTCAATGCAATGGAGTCTCGGATGGAGCAAACAAGGGTCGTGTACCGGGCCTGGGATAAAGAGAGCTCCAGTGAGCACCACAAGGTTGAGGTTCCACAATGGCTCGGGTGCGCTGAGCGTCAAGCTCTATTACAATGGTATGGTCTCGCTGACTGGTCTCCACCTCAACCAGTTGACGACGTTTATACGCAGGTAAATGACTCGATGTGAAGGGCTCCCCAATGCGGCTCCTCTCCAGCAGACTACACACCCCTGCCACCTGGGAGGGAGTTGTAAGAGAGCCCAAGAGGGGCGGCGGCCTGCTTACGAATTTTCCAACAGTCTTGAGCCGACCAATAAGGACTTCTAGATCAGAGACGGAAGCATATGTGACGCTGACTCCCAACCCTATCTGAGACTTCGATGACTTCTTGCCCGCACGCCGCAGAATCGGCCTCGACCACATGGGCCACACGTCACACGAGAGGTATCTACCAACGCCCTATCGCATAGTACCACCAACAGCAGCTCCCATTACATGAGAAGGCCCTTCAGCCACCTGCCAACGTGCATGGGTTCTATACGCCCAGCACGGGCCGCATGCTCACACTGGGAAGCGTAGTTGGCCACATATACGTCCGAACTAGATCGCAAGCACATTACCATTGTCAGCAGACTACACATGCACTACCAATCCCACATATGAGCTGATACAGTACTGATGGACCCCCGCTCCGCTAGAGCTCTAAACCAATCCGCGACCTCCTCTGCGGACTCCCCAGGGGCTGTCGTGAGGCCGTCCGGACCAGAAAACTCATACTCAGAGGTGGAAAACTGGTAGGAGACAGTGATGGGGGAAAAAGACCAAGTCTACGTACCACTGTAAGGGGACTCACTCCCATAGTTGTGAGGATCCAGCAACGACGGGTTTGACCGCGCCCTACAGTACCACGCGATTCGACCTCCTCTGAGACAGCTCCTAGAGCAAGCACCTGCAATGGAGCTGTCATTACAACTTTAACAAGGGCTTCCCTCACCTGTCCACGCATCTCCACTGTGGCAATATACTCGGCAAAGGGCCCAGAGGTAACAGCGTCCATCTCCCCCTTCGGAACAAAGCCTGTTGATAGCGATGGCGTGATGATCTCAAACGACTGGCTTGCTGCCCTCCTACCCACGGCTCCTATACGGACGCACTTATCGTTGGCTGTAGCTATCAAGGTGAGACCGTTGTTGTAATAGATAACATCAGTCGTAGGCGACAGTTGGAAAGGCTTGTCGCCCCCCAGTCGTCCTGAGCAATGACCACCATGCCAGACGACCCCCCAACCAAGGCACCTACGTCGGCGCTTCCCCATAGGCCCTGCTGCCGTCAGAGCGGGACTATCAGGTCCTCCAGATAGAGATACCGATACTACAGATAGTGTGTTTGTCGCCTGGCAAGAGAACACTCATTATGCTCGGCTCGGGTAGCCTCCTTACGATCCCTTTCTGCCGATGAGCATGGACTACCAACCTATCCCCTCGAGTGGTGAATAACATGCACAAGGCAGAGCCGTCAGCAGCCGTCATGGGAGCTATACTATGGATGGAGACTGACGATGAATGAACCATACAGTGAGAGCATAATCCTAGGTGCACTACCCTCCCTCGCTCCTCCCTGGGCACCAGCCCTCCCCAGGGCTTCCACCATGCTTTGCTTTGGTAACCATCCGAGACACTCAGACTCACAAGGGCCGTTCGAGCTCACATCCAGGGAGAATATTCCCAGCCATCCTACCGAACCAGGGATACAAGCATTACACAACAACAACAACAACAACAACAACAACAGCAGCGGCACTCGCCCTCACCCAAGCGTATTATTACCATCCCCGTTGACAACACTAGCATACACCATGGTCTCATCTACGGCACTTCCACCAACAGCGAAAATCTCATCCTGGTAGTGTTTCCCACCAGCTCTGAGAGGCACTCCAGTGGACGGTGCCGCAGGAGAGGGGGGCATTATCCAACCCAGGGCTCGGCCGAAGATACCCTTTCGCGTAAACGTATGCCTGGCAATCAAGGTATCAGTCACCCTGCGGTGTATCTTTCCATCCACTCTCACCGACTAAGGTAGGTCCGACTAGTAACCCAGCCAGGAGATCGCTGATATACGAGCTCATACACGCCACTTTCAATGGAGGATCCCCACAATAGAATCCTACCACCTTTGGTGACAGTCACACGTGCCACCATCGATGCGACAGCCTTGGATAAGGTAGCCTGACCGTCAATTGGTGCCCTCTTCCATGACGTCTTCAACACCACTACTACCGAATATCGTCCCCCTTGGTTTCCCTCAAGGACATCTATCAATAATACTCCATTAGAGTCCGCCGATAGACTGAGGATCGACACGGTGCTCTCAGTGACAACCGCGAGTATCTGAGTCCTCCCTAGGTGACCAATGTTCAACGCATACCCTACATGGTCCACATCCCCGAAGACCCCAGCTCGAGGCGCCCCAATAGCACAGGTGAGGACAACACCGTCCATTCCTGAGTGTTGACAATGACCGTATAAGCGCAAACGATCGTGCGGGCCTACGTATTGACGTATGAGAACCATTAGAGAAGTTCCACAGATATAGGGTATCGTCTACGGCCATCCACAACAGTGACAAGGGTGCGTGCAACCCCACGTTAGTCTTGTAACTATACGAACAAAAAAGGGTATTTCCCTGGCAACCACAAGAGGCCCCTACACTGCCCGACTGAAATGCTGCTGGATGGCTGGAGGGACCGGAGTCTCCCCACCAATGCTGAATCCAACAGGAGCATCCAAGCTGGCCATATCAATGCACGGCAGGGCCATATCGATCGAATGGGCCCCTTCCTGATTCAACAACGCGTCGACTGCTCTAGTGATGAGGGCGTCTGGTGAGGAAGGGGACTTCAAGCCATTTACAGCATCAGCAACAGGGGGCATCTTTTGCAAAGCTGAACAAGACGACGAAAAGCACGATTGTCTAACATATTGGATGATCAATTGCGAGCACTCCAACTCGAGCCTGCTTACTGTCACCATAACACACCCTAGTCGTATAGGAGCTACCGTGATCGTACTACTAGGCGAAAACGTAATAACAGTTACGATAACTATGCGGTAGAGTGCCATTTCAAAATATAGAGAAGTACCACGTTCGGTGGCACCCATTATAATGATGGAAAACTGTATGTGATATCAGCAGACGGCTATTATCGTATACTGCGATGAAGAAGAAGCACCTCTACTCTAGGGTAGCGAAGGTCACTTGTGCGAAAATAACAGTTTGCAATTGCAGTAAAATCCTCCCATAGTAGATAGGTACCATCACCCGTACTCAGAGGCTCTTGCCATGATGAAGATCTCAGGCCAAGTACAGCACTCGGGGACAGTCGACGATATACAATGACCCTCACATCTGACCGGAGAAGGCAGCATATAGCACTCCACCAAATAAAATTACTATTGCCTCATCCTCGACTATGGTGGAATTGCATTTCCTTCTCGTGCCAGGGTTCGTTGCGATTGAATTACTCCTCTTCCTTTCCTCCTTGTCTATACTCTCCTCTGCTGCTATCAACCTCGGACCAACAGCAGCTACTCTAGATGGGCATTTCGACTTATACTCTTCAAAATTCTTATCAAATAGACCAGCCAGACGCTGGAGCTGCTGGAGGTACGCAGCCTCATCCTTCCAGCCGTTGACAGGGTCAAGGATTTCACTCGGAATACCAGGAAGGGACTTGGGGATCTGAGCTCAGTTACAGCATTTACGGAAGCGGTGAAATTAGTACAAGTGAATTCACACTCAAGTACCCTTAGTCCGAATATAGGAGTCGACACTAGCTCCCCAGCCTCCACCATTCCCTTCAGTGTACCGTTATGTATTGCATCTATCATTTTACGGGTATACCTGCATTGTAATTAACTATACGTGGACAAGGAAGGGACGCCTTGTTACTCCAATTTGATGCGGCTCCCACCGTTGGTATAGCTCCCACCTGTCCATCCCGTATTCAATAGAAATGCCGAGCCTGACATATAGGAGCTCTCTCTACTACTACAGTACAATGTTGCCGTCATTACAGTGGTGCTTCTGAAGTTTATCGGCGAGCATCTCTGCATACACAGTAGGATGCCATACCAGAAACGGCGCACCAAAGCACGAGGAGAACGTCGCGACCGGCTCAGTAATGCCGTCCTCAGTCCCTGATCACTCAACCGCTTCTTGTGGTTAGCATAAAAAGCATTCTTACCAGCGACTTTTGCCGTATACCCAGATATGAAATAGTACTGGACTTGATCCGGAGTGAGAACACTGACCGGAGGTAGCACTCCGAAGGCATCGCATGTGAGCAATATCACATTAGATGGGTGAATGTCGATCTGACAAATAGCAACTAGAACGCTGAATGTAAGGTAGCCGTCTTACCTTAGCAGGAATGTGCGAATTTTCTATATACTCTAGGGGATAACTACACCGTGTATTCTCAGTGATGGAAGTATCATTGAAGTCTACTTCGCGAGTTCGTGGGTCGACTTGAACATTTTCTAGTACCTGCCAGAGCACCGTTGGCCACAAGCACGAGGAGCCACTTACCGTTCCGAAGCGGATGGCGTTGTAGATCTCTGGCTCGGTCTCTTTGGTGAGCCCTATGGCCTTTGCATAGCAGCCACCTTCGACGTTAAACACGCCTTTATCGGTCCACACATGCTCATCGTCACCCACCAAGAATCGTGATGGATCCGCTGATAGAGTCGTCTTGCCAGTACCCGACAGGCCAAAGAATAAAGTGCAGTCTGTCGGCTTCCCGGTTACCGAGTCCTTCTGAACCACGAGATAAATGCAAGCATAACTTCACCGAGGAGTGGTATGACCTGAATATTGCAGCTGGAGTGAAGAGGCAGCTGTCCGAACTTGTGCGGCATAGCCTGCATCATCAATGTAAGAATACCCTTCTTCATCTCACCAGCATACCTAACGTACTCATTGTCGACGACCACCCCAACAGCAGCCCTACTCAGTGCCCATTATAACCATCTCGTTAGTTTTAAAATTCACTGCAACCGAAGTGTCCGACGTGAGCCCTTCGATGTTACTAACAACAGCAGCGTAGAAACCACAAAGCTCATCCCTTCACAACGCTCACCGATCAGCTTTACATTGTCCAGCATTGAAGATAACGAAGTCAGGTTTAAAGGCCTCCAATTCCTCTGCTGGAGGAATCACCAACATGTTCTCCATGAAGAGGGCATGGTATGCTCGACTAGCAACAACTCGGACCTGACTTGACCCATAACACGACATCAATCACCAACACCAAGCGGTACCTTGATCCGATACTCAGGATCCCAACCAGCGTAACCATCGACCACGAAGAGCTCATCTCTTTCGCTCAGATAATTGATAGCGTTGGCCTTCAAGATCTGGAAGCTCTCGGGACTGAGCTTATGGTTGATCTTACCCCACCAAATCTCATCGTTATACTCTTCACTGGAGTTATCAACGATTCGCTTGTCGCCTGACAAAGCACACGTCAGAGTAACTCAGTGGAAGCCTCCAACACTCACTGGGACTCCGCCCGTCTTCGCTCCACTATAGACGGCAAGTGCTCCACAGCTCGTATCTTGTCCCCATCTCACGACGAAGGGCGCTTTCATACCTGTCAACAGTGCATGCGGGGGAGTAACCAGGCAGGTGGTAGCGTTACAGTGAACTGGGTGTGACGTTCCTCATCACAGTCCTCTCAGAGGACTGTCTGATCCCATAGGAGTGGAAGTCCTTCTCAAGCTGAGTCTGCTGACCGACAACGGTAGCAGTAGGAGCGACGACCTTCGGGTGGTGCAGACCGTTGAGTCGAGAGAATACGGAAAGGTATCGGGTCGAGGCTATCCGTAGACTAGACCTCGCAAGTTGGGAAGCTCCAAGATTCAAAAGAGTCCCGCGAGCGCAACTGTGAAGCATTGAGTAAAAGACAGTTGAAAAGCTACAACAGTAAAGGGAGAATACGTCCAAGCCTAATGCACATTGAAGTGCTCCGTTTACCGATCCGAGATTTTCGGGAAATCTGCATTCCACCCGAATGAGAATAAGACGTTGGAAAATCCGATCTTATCCCAAGTTCAGAGAATTCAAATCCCAGAATTTCAAGGTTCTCTTTCTAGTGTTCCACTTCACGAGTTCCGAGTTCGAAGAGTTCCCGGAATGTTTCGTCCCTGGGAAGAGCTCTTCGAGTCCGAAGGACCGTACACTATCATGCAGGCAACGAGAAATATCGCTTATAACCTACTAACTCATGACGTGGGTCTCATAAATTGAGAATTAATCACTCACTAAATCCAGAGTCTGAGTTCGTAGTCGTGTCCAGGCCGAGTATTCGGGAAATACATCTCTCCAAGTGTTTCCACAGTGTTCTATAGGTTGTATGATCGCAGAGCCCAACACGCGGAACTCGGAGTGATGAATCACTTTAGTTAGCTTCTGGACGGATAGTTTAGAAGGCATCCGTGACGGCGAAATCATGAAATCATCATACATCGATGGCTCTAACAGATTTGAGGACAGTTCTCATGTTGAGCTCCTCCAACAGTATGTGGGTCAGAGTCTGACCGTCAGACACCTTCCTCTTCCATTAACTAGAGGCTCGGACTACTAGTGACTACATTTGCACAGTGTCGGGAAGTTTCCGAACCGCTGCGCCTCCGGAGTACCGATTCTTAACGAGGCTAAAGAGCCTGTTTTACATACAACCAATGTCAACGTCGGCATCTATGTCTGCACTATTCTGTCACAACAGCGACGTCGTGCACGATCCTCGAGTTACTTCATCTCGGACACGGAGAAGCGCTATTGCGCAGCAAGTAGATCGATAAGCTGTCGTTCCAGAGCCCAAGACAATGTGTTCCAAAGGATAGCACTCGGAAAAAAGATTTGTCCTAAGTGAACCGCGAGCCTGCGGCCCACCAAACCTACGCAATCCGTTTCAAATCATTCAGCAGCCGAACTTTGTTTGAGCAAATAGCCATCATAATCGATCATTCTGGCACGCGCAAGTACGGTCTCTCTCGCACGCGGTTACATCGGATGACTCGATCCCAATCACGAGTCGAGATTCTCGACGAGCGGATGGATCAGCCACCAATGGTGGCCCACCATGGATGCTTTCATGTGTGCTCAAGCTTCCTGTCTATCTGGCAGATCATGGGATAATCCCATTGGGATTCACATGACCTATGAGAATTTCTCATTGAGAAACAATGAGAGAGCCTCTCAAAGATTCGGTCAAGAATGGTGAACGCAGAATCTACATAAGATGAACGGCCGGTCCATCATATAAGCGTCGATGATATTGCGCTACTTCTGGGCAACACCGAGGGTTGCATGAACGTTGTGGACCACAGCTTGTGGTGGGCCTTGTAGCGAATGTACTCCTTTCACTTATTGCCTCGCGTATGTGCAGACGAGTACACCGTACAATGAGGTTGTCCCGGGAACGTTCTCTGCGTTCCCGGACGTATACGTTTGCGGCTCGCAGTAATCGGACCCTCGATCTCAACCTGTGAGATCAGAAGCGCCATCTCTCAGGTGTAGATACACCAGAGGTCCCGGATTGCCCTTCTTTATAAGTATGAGGTTGGTACGAATAAGTTGGAGAATGTCCCACTTCCGCTTACTCGGCTCCATGACTGGCCTATGCTCTACCATAACACTCGTCTCAATGAGTGGTCGTATGCTGAGGAATATATCTTCCCCATGGTACAGATGAAGGTGGTTCGTCATTGAACCCCATCTGGACTCCAGATTTTTGATTGTGAAGTTTGTTATGGTGAGGTGATGCTGTCGTCCTCATGGTAAATGCATATTTCTGGATCTGGGAAAAGCGTTTCCACGTTGACGTTTAGGTGATCATAAGGTTCTCGAAATCCGAAGTGATAACAGAGTCTTCTATTCGGGCAGCGTGTTGTTTGGATACAAGCATGGACCAGCGGGATTACCTGGTCACACTGTTCTGTTAGGCGCGTCTGCAGGATCCTTTAGCTTCCGTCCTAGAGAGTGTCGATGGCATTATGCCATCGACCTTTTTAGATCGTTTTTAGTCCTCAGTCGGTGAGAGATGACACTCGTGGAAAGTCAGCAAAGCTGTAGTGTATTGTGATAATAAATCATTTGTATGATACAAATTGTATCCTAGTCTGCCAACTCGTTGGTAGGCACCAAGAGCTATGTGAGGATAGCTCTCCAGAGACTGGTGGTTTCAATCCCAACCATCATTATCCATATACGTGATGTATATGCTGTTGAGTTGGAATGCAATCATATCAAAGGGATACAAGATTCCCCGGCTGGTATTCTCTCAAGCCTGAGTAACTCCCTTCCAAGTTAGAGACTAGCAAGATTGTGACACTTCAGATAACGATGCTCTCACATCAGATATTCCTGCAGACTGTGTTACAGTGACGACAGTTGCAACATCTACTCAGCATGTTTATATTTTAGAATCTCATCTATTGTCAATCCACCGTTGCCTTCATCCATTGCCTATCACTCTCCGACCACGTTCTATTACCTCGGCCAGAGCCACTCTGTTGGCGACAGACATGTTTCTCCGACGACGACGGATTAATTCGTCGTCGACGAAGTTCGTCGGACGAATCAGTGTATGTTGTTCAGCCACCGCTCGTAACATCATGTCACTGACATGCCCTTCGCTGATACTCCGCGGCGCTTTCGTGGTTTCAAGATATACCGACGGTTCGTTCCTCGCTGTACTCCGGAGGAACTTCCTCCAGAGTACAACATCGTCTGTACAGGTACAGCGTAACGAAATTAGTCAAACGAACAGTTGTATGGGCGCTAACTGATCTTGGTATACCAGAGAGAACTCAACCAAGACCGACAGGTAATCTATGAAGCAGATTGACTGCAGTAATGGGGCTACACACGAGGCGTAACACAAAAGAACAACAGTGTGATGAATATCTACCGTGTGAAGATGTAATAAAGTTAGGCTCTCCGATGGGAGAGATCTGTACTGAATGTGAGGGTATGGATGGTCTGATAACCAAATAGGAAAGACTTCAAAGCTCGAAGGGAGACTTATTTACGAGGATAGACGAGCCAGTGGAATTCTTCATGTGAACTCTGAATTTCTGGTAGTATCTGAGCAATGACATATCCTCCCTGCACAAGAATGGGATGACTGTACGCAGCGCCCTGTGTTTCCCGCACGACTGTACAACTGATGTTCCTCAGCAAGAGCATCTACCATCATCAACGCATGCTTCACATTAGACCCGTTCCATACCGCATTTACTATGCGGATCAAATCGGACACGAAGCAACCTGTCACAATGGCATCAGCGGTTGCAAAGACCTATGAAAACCTACCAGCAGCGGTGGCTAGGGCTCCCACGATGGCAATCTTCTCCTCATCACACGACGTCAGGTACGCATTCAAGAGGGGTATTCCTGATAAATGTAAGATTACTTTGCACGGCGGCAGTTGAGCGGAGGACCTTTTGTAAGAAGCGAGCTAACGCCAGAGAGATCAGGGATGGCCGCCATCATTGGACGGGCCGCGGAGTCAACGAACGAATTCGATGCGTATGAGGTGACCTGCTGCAACGATCACCCGAGCTTCTACTGATACCCCATCTCCTCACGAGTGCTAAAACGGCCAGCGCTACATGGTTGGCAGCACAGCTTCGAACATTTTCCTCGTCCTCTCCAACGGGGCCATCAGAACCTGTGAGGGCCAGAGAGGCTATAATAGATAGGCTTTGACAGGATCTGACAACATTATGACGAAGGATATAAGACCATCAGGCCGCACCTGAGGACAGCTCCTGCGTTGAACCAAGAAAAGCAGTCGGGAGCAAGCTCGGGTAGAGCTAGTATGAATCGATCGTAGCATATCCTGAGGCAGTCTGCCACTGTAGCAGTGCCGTCGAGGTTCCAATCGAATATGGAGCTACTTAGCACAACCTGAAACATCTATACCCGATAGCTGCCCAGTTAAGGGTGGGCTAAGTACAGATGAGCACGTTATACTGTCTTAGCCGAGCCTACTCCAACGATCAGAATGGATATTCTTAGACGATGAAGAGCTATAGTCACTATAGTGTAGTGGAGGATGGCGAGAGCAGATGAGGACCACCTTGAGACGCATGAGCGCTTTGGATCGCTCACTGCCTTTCCTGCAATCCTCCTCGTTCTTGACGAGGAAAGCCTTTGAGTTGACATTTGCGTCGCCATAATTGACAAAACCCGAGAAGAAGTGCCCCCAAGTGACAATCCAAGACGATGGTGGAGAGTCCAGAGGACACCTACAGTAGTGAATGAGGGAGACCAAGGGACGACACGCATACCTAACGTCCACTGCAAGAGACACGCTGGCAGCACACATCGCGCGGACTGAGGCTTCAGCACGGAATGCCTCAGAAGAGGTAGCCTCAGGGCTATTTAAATGAGGGTGAAGGTGGGACACGGACTGAACCAAGAAGATGGCTAGAGCGGGCCGATCCTGTACTCACCTTAGCAAAGATCTCCCATGCTCTGCAGTAGAGAGGAGCATCGTGCACACTGCCGATGAGATTGAGGCAGCGATGGAGCATCCTAGCTAGGTTCATGCGGCGTTCTGTGCTTTCCAGGATGCATGCTGTTCCACACGAAGGAGTAGCCCGAGTGATGGACGAGTTTATGTAAGCCAGGAACTACAAAGAACCACCGAGAGGCCACACTCCAGAGTATCTTCAGCGAGCCTTGTCCCTACCTCATCCGAGCACCGATGCTCCACCCATCTCGACTGAAGGCTACTGTCGCTCCTCCTCCCACTCCCAGACAGACTCGTGCCGGACGAGGAAGACAGACGGAGACGTTTAGCCGCTGGAAGTTGGGAGTTTAATTCCATCTCCATTGAGGGCGACGAACACGAATCCGGCGAGAACATGATGCAGCGCAGCAGACCTACCTCGGTTCAATTGACCACACTTCAACAAGACACTCCAGTCACAGATGGACACAACTGATGATGATAAAGACGAAGGCGTTCAGGACATGTGTCATGTCGCGGCGACTACGAATGAGCATTCTTAGTAGCCGCTTTGGGATCCTCTGTATCAGGAAGAGTAATCCCTAGCCGTTTAACAGATCTACAATGATACAAAGTTGACCCTATAGACGACCAATCTGATGATGATCACCTGGTAAATTGTCGAGTGCTGTTGCAGTACTTCAGCTTATCCAACTCTGCCTTCAGCTTGTTCTTCTCAGCCCAGCCTTCTCGTATGCGCATCTAAACGACAAAAAAGCAATGACCCAGAGAGTACGGCGACAAGTACGTACTATCCTCTTCTGGTAAAATGCCTCCTTCGCCTCGGCTACATCACGTAACTTCGCCTCAGTCTGGGAAATCCTCAGCATCCCTATGTACAAAGCAGTGTACCACGAAACACATGCGTACAGAAATAACCCACTTCTCTGATTTATGTGCTCATGCTGATTAGCTACTCTAGCAGCATTGATTTTGACCAGATCCTCGTACATCTCCCGTTTTAGTCTTAGCTGCCGTGCAACAAACGCTTCTCTCGCAGCTTTCTCCCCAGCAGCACTGCGACAAGATGCGACGCTCGCAAGTTCGATACCAACACCCTACTCTTTTCGAGATATTTTTCGCTCATACATCTCCTTCACCCTCTGGTGGTGCTCCAGCCTCGCCTTAGCCGCTCTTTCTCGAACCTTGTCTATGTCCTCCTCATGCTTGCGGTTCCCTACAAGAACCATACCCTCCTCTCCCATCATCCATTCCAGCTTTACGGAGTTTGATAGCTTCCCAAGCTTCCTTCCGCAGCCTGTCATTCTTCCCTAAGAAGTGAGCCCAGTCGTCACCAAGCGTCACCATAATATGAAGGCTGCTTACTTATAGCTTCCTCATGCCTCTTCTTGGCCTCCTCTCCTAATGCCTGTCGACTTGCTTCAGTCTCTGTTGCGATCCGCTCCGCCGCCGCCAGCCGTTTGGAGAACTCAATCGATCGTACTGTCGCTGCGTCCGCCAACTGAATTCCGGCAAATGGGCATTGATGATGAAAGCACTCCTACCATCTGCATGAGGTTGGCCTTATTCTCTTCAATCTGTCTCTGCTTCTCCGCAGACTTCGCTTGCCGTGCTGCCGCCTCAGCGGCTAGCCGTTCACGCTCTACCCTCATCTTCTCCTTCACCTCCTCCAACTTCTCAGCGAAGGCTTCCGCCTCGGCCTTCCTGCATCACGATACACTCAGTCAATACTCTGATGATGAGTAGGAGACGATAGCCTACTACTTGATCTCGGCTAAAGCTTGTTTCCGCTCGGCTACTGTGTTTAGCTTACTTTTAATCCTCGATTGTACCTCAGAGATTGTGCGAGTACTATATAGAGCGCAACGAACAAGTAGCTCTCCTACTTCTTCTCGAAGGCGATCCTTTTCCTCTAGATTCCTCCGTAACAACTCTTCTCGTTGTTTCTTCTTCTGATCCATCACAGCCTGGCGAGCCTACTCAAAACCAACTATTAGCGCCCTTGTTCCATCTATTAGGTCAAACTACGGCTTTCGAGATTATATCAATTTAACCGACACCCGAATAAGATCAATCTCAAGCTGTATGGCCTTCATATCCTGGACAGAGGAGAGAGAGGCTCATCGGAAGAGTCACCTCCTTGAGCTTTTGACGGTCTTCTTTAAGCGTTCTCAGCTTCTTGGCAAACTTCGCTTCCTGTGCTTGCCTTGCCGCAGCCAACTGCTTCTTGGCGAGCTCACTCGTGATCATGCCTAGTATTTCAGACTTCAATTCCTCCCCTGCAGCAAAGACGATACGTGTTATCCTCTCCGATACGGCCTTTATGTAGTATTATCTCACTTGTTCGTTCGACTTGTTCTCTTTGTCGAGCTATCGCTGGGTCCTCTTCCTCGTCCTCACCTCGTGTTCTCGAACCTCCAGCAGCAGATTTCGATTCTCGATATGCTCGCAAAGCCCGTGGAGAGGTACGAACTGACAATCGAGTCATACAATTCCGAGAATCACGACGAAGATGCAAGTTCATCAGCTACTCGGCCAGCCAAGCCTTACTCGACTGCTCTTGCTGGTACTCTTGAAGGCTTCTATATTCAGCAAGCTCTTCAGCAGTGACATGCTCTCTCTCGGCCAGAACCAACTCAGTGTAGTGATCTCTCTTGGCGGCCATTAACTACCCAATGAGGAACACTACAATTAGAGAGCACAGCTCTATGTGATCATACCTGGGTCCATAGATCAGCTACTTCAGGGTCTCCACTTCGTAAGGCCCGGCTAGGCAGCTGCTGACTCGCCGCCTGATGGGAGAAGGGAATACGTATGGTTAGAAACTGGCCTACCTTATCCAGCATCTCTCGAGTGATACCGAGTTTATCGACGACAAGACGAGTACGAGGAGAACTGATAGACGTGTGGAGGAGGGGAATTTGCAAGGCGTAACTTCACCTCAAGTCCACGGGCATTTCCATCTCATCGTTGGAAGGACTGACGGAACACTTAGCTGAAAGCAGGAAGGAAGTATGGGCCTAGGCATAACAGCGTTGACGTACCATTCATAGGGGAGGAGGTGGACTGTATAGGAGAAGATGGCATTGAATAGATAATAACATCAGTGCTGTGACGAATCAAGTATTAGAAAACTCAGTTCTTCGTGCGTTACTGCGGAATAGATAGATTGGGGCGAGCGCTAATTAAAATGCTCTGTTGGTCTGTCTAAAGATTCTACTTATCGCCCGCAATGCATATCAATGATGCCACTGTTAAAAAGGCTTCAACTTATTGATTCATACAAGTTGTATTCGACCCCTACACTGTAGGCTCAAAACACCCGAGAGTACTAACGCGACACCAGCATAAGTGAACAACACATTAAGTTGCATGATAAGTCATTGAGGATTGATGTCAAAGTGATTTAAATCATCAGAATTCACATGCTTCGCAGCTAGACTCGCCAAGGAGGAAAAGCTGAGAGGAAAAACAGCGCTCACCACGGAAGCACATCACGACATGTCCTCAAGAGGATTGCCTTACCACTGCCTCGACAGGAGCCGTTATCTCATCCGACGCCTCCTTTCCACAGGCTTCCATAATGCAGTGATGCACAGTTGTAGTGACCTCTATTCCTGGCTCAATCAAACCGAACATTTGGAATAGAACAGTATTCTCTTGAACGCTCATCGTAGTGCTGCCATCCATATCCATAGCAGCATAGGTGGGCGCATAGAAATCGGTACAAGCCGGTAAACAGAGAGTCGAAGCGCCCCTCAGGACCCATTTTCGGCAGTATCCAGTGAGAGACTGCGATAGACCAACGAGGGAGCTCTCAACGGGGCAAGCATCCCCAGACGAAGAACCACACTCAACTATCCCAACCGTCCATTCGGGGAAGGCGGCACTCTGGCAAATAGGATTACCAGCCAGACCGAGGTATTCCAGATGCTGTAGTTGCTGGAGGGAATCGAAGGGCAGTTCCTGGATTTGGGAGAGCTCAAACTGGAAGGAGCGAATCGAGGGCAACAGCTCGTTCACATCATCAGGCACGACCGACAGACGCGTTGCTGTTGCAACGAGAACCTCTAGGGAATTCAGTTTTCCCAAGCTGAGGGTCTGTATAGGAACCGCTACCAAACTGAGCACTACGAGGCTTCCAAACTTAGAGACAGTATCGAGGAGTGTCTGAGGTTCATTAGTGCATGATGTGGGTGGAGTTGGGGTATTGTCAGATATCATCAGATACTCCATCCTGTTGTAGAGCGATAGGCGGGGCATATCATCCTGTACACATTCTTCTTGTAGATAAACTGATGCCATCCGACAGTCACATGAATCCGAATCCAAAATAGGGTAAATCGGGAGCAGACACTCCTTATCAAACCTAGGAATAACCTCACTGCAGTAGTCACCCTTGAACTGGGTCATTGTGACGTATATGAAGCCACCAAGACCAACGACCCACATGGTGAAGGCGATAATGTAGCAGCGGAGACGACTCCTCCTCGGAGCACGAGTGAGCTCAGGGCGTTTGGCGATCTCTAGAAGGTATCGATCAACACCAACTATATTATCCAATGAAAGCACAGCGGGCACGAGACTTGATAAAAATGTGGTGAAAGTGGTAAATTGCAAAGTATGCCATGTACCAACCTGGATGATGTGTCCAGATATGATTAGATAGGCAGCAGTAAAGCTGAAGGCGGCCATAACGTCGAATAAAGAGGCCCAAACCCTGTTGTTGAGTATTAGAGTTGTTGGACCAACCAACATGACCAACATTATCAGAGTGGCCTGTGTCATGATCGCTACCCGATCTGCCACAGGCGTCTGCTGCCCTGTAATAGAACGCCCCCCTTGCTCAAGGAGACGGACTATCTGTAATATGGTATCCAGGATCTGTACGGTAAAATAACCTTGCCAAAACCACTCGCCTGTCATTTCTAGGTTGCTTCTAAAGGTGGTGAACATGCAGATGATGCGCCTCCTGATGGTGCATTCTGACGGGTTCTGACATTCCTGGGTGTCTCTACATTCGTTCCTTATTTTGTATAGTTTTTCTTTGTCGCTTAAGAGCAGTGTTTTGATCACCACTACTGCTCGGAGGAGTGCGAGCAACCCGATGAGGCCGAGAATGAGAGACTCAACCACGGCGGTAGCGGTGACCTCATAACGTGTACGTTGAGGATTTGTGAGGGTCTCTGGGGCAAGAGTGTCTAGCTCCTCAGCCGTGGGGGGTACAGGTACAATGAACTGAGCATAGCACTGGATACCACAGACGAATGCTAGGAGCATCTGCAACGACCAGGACCGAGTCAGCACTACAAAAGGCACGTGAATGCCCGAGGAGGCCTACCAGTAGGAATAGGAGGCCAATCCTATAGGCAGTGTTGTACTTATCAACCAACACTACAGCAATATACTGCAATGTCGATTGCCGAGCAGCGACACGACGAGGACCCTAATATAAGGTATCACCTCTGAGACTGATAACCATAGAGGCTTACTCGTATTGCCATACTTTTGCGTTTCGAGGTCTTGGCCATAACCTCTGTGGCGGTATCAATCGCCCCCTCAGTAGTGCCATCACCCTCTACGGCTCCTACTGCCGCTGCTGGTTCAACAGGCAGACCTTCTTCCATCTTCACTCGGGACTCCCTCTTTTCCTTACTATCCACCACCAGGGCATCATCCGATCCAAGTGGCTCAGGGGACTGGATAGGATGACTCAGCTCAGAGGTCTCACCCTGCTGCCCGGGCAAGGCCGAGGAGGCTTCGCGCAGAGAGCTATCATCCCTAACCGATTCGTGTTCATAGCATTTCCGCATTGCTGTAGACGAACAACCGGAGGAATATATGGACAAAAAGCTACAGAAACGCGAAAATATGCGCGAGATGTTCCTACCACCCAGTTCAGAGTCCCTCGAGTACTGTTGTTGCCAGGTCTAGTGGTCTATCGCCCTCAAATACAACTATTGAACCACCCGTCCTGCTCGAAGAGGCGGTGGACGTCTCACTGGGCGAGCGCTTCTGACTTGCGAATTGTTGCATTGTTCGAAGTCGGTGGAGTTCCTTCTGTACAGTGAGCGGTCGATGAGTAGGGTAATTTCTTGTCAGCAGTGGTTTCTATAATACAGGCTATGTTAGAAAATGACGTCCATGGTGAACATCCCGAGCGACGACGACGACCCGGCATACAGGTAGTAGGGATAAGGGCAGTTTGGGTGGTGCCCTACAACATCCTCGACGGATTGAAGGGCATGTATATGGAACCTACCTCAGTGAAGTTCCAGATACAAAATGCCCAAGTTGATCGTCAAGGTTGAAGGCAGAGGCAATGGAACCACGACTAACATTGTAAATATGGTCGACGTGGCACGAGTACGGACCCACTCAGAATCTTCTTGGGTCAACAGCGACGTATTCAGGCCCTTAAAAGGCGTGGTATCAGTTCTGAGAAGGAACATTATAAGCATGAGAAGGATAGTGCAGGGGAGGAGGGTAGTGGTACCGATAAGAAGAGTAGAAGCAGCAGCAGCAGCAGGAAGAAGAAAAAGCACTCTATTGGCGACGATGGATCTCCTTAGGGCAGTAGGGGACTTTGTTATTCTCTTACTGGTGGTCATCTTGTCACTGGTGACGGTGATGCTGTGGATAACAAAGCGGACCACAACACTCAACAGGAAATGGACTTGGCCCCACTCACTCGGTTATGTCTGGTGATGACTTCCTACAAGAGCTTCGACTATTGCAGATCTCTTGGAGGTTCTCTCACGTTACTCGATTCTATGTGGCTCTTGAGGGAGAGGGTGGCGGTTACTGACAGTCGTCAGTGAAGGAGAAGGATGGTCTTCGCAAGGATACTTTTGAGTGGTGTATTCCCTGCACCCTGACCTAGCGAGAATAGCACACTATCCGTACATTCTCAAGGAGCTCTCCTATGAAGGAAACAGCAATAGGAAAGGCTTGTGAGTGCTGCAGGTTGGTATGGTTGTTGTTTCGTTGGTGGTGCTGGAATCCCCTTACCCCGGAGTGCAGCTGCTCCCTTCCTTGACTGGCTGCGCACAGCAGAAGATGATAATAGCAGTAGTAGTGATGAGGATAGTGACGATGAGGAGGATTACGTTATTACCGATAAGCCCGAGTCCAAGCAGTCTAGCAGCAAGGTGAGACATCATGGACATGACCAGCAATGCCGTCGTTATCCTGCAGTAGTGCTAGAAGTGTATTCCATTTCATCACGATATGTTGAGTTTATTCTACCTAATATCGGTATGAGAGTCCTTGGGGGCTCGGCTGGTAGTGTCGACTGTGTGGTTTGGTCAGTAGTACGAAAGTGAAGGGTATCGCTGTAGTGTGTTAATGGTCATCATTGTAGTTGGCAAGAATCTTCCATTTATGGGAAGTCAGTCGAGGTCTCGTTCCAGAGATCGATCGTCTCGGCGTCGTGGTGGTGGTGGCAGGGATCGTGGCGACCAGGATAGAGGTGATGTAGTTTCTCGGTCGTTTCGGGCGGCATCGGTTCTATTGTGATAGTTGTGTTTGCTGTTAGATCGGTCTCGATCCCGTGGTCGGTCTCGGCGGGAGAGGAGACGGTCGAGGTCTCGAGATCGCAGTAAAAGGTCCAGACGTGAGTCGCCGGAAGCAGCGGCTAGCGTTTTCAGTAAGGAAATCTTCACAGTGCATGAATATGGGAGTTGCACATCATACAGGTGCAGCGCCTCCTGCACCGAGACCACAAGGGGAAGGAGTCTCGGCTACTGCAATGGGGAGGGTATGGTTCGGAGGTGATGGATGGTTGGTTAGTATTGGGTTGCCAGGTCAAAGGTGATGCATCGGAAAGGAGGTTAACGGTGAAGAATATCCGTCAGAGGGACTCTAGTCAGCAGTCGGTGATGGACTTCTTCAAGGGAGCACTATTTGCCGTTACTGGCAATGGAGGGAAGACTACGCCACTCCATCCAGTACTACCACCCTACTACTACTACTACTACTACTACTACTACTACTACTACTACTACTACTACTACTACTACTACTACTACTACTACTACTACTACTACGGTGATGCTCGTGCTGTTGATTACGGCTTTCGTCAGGTAGTGTCTGTGTTCTTCCTCATCTCGGATGGTCACAGTCGTACAGCTCTCGTGGAGTTCCGAACGCCTATTGCAGCCACAGTCGCTATGAGACTCAATGGTAGTACTACTACCAGAAACAGTACTGATGGTGATGACAGATCGTGTTAGGTATCGACTTAGATGGTCGTAAATTAGCGATAACGAGGCCCCACGGCTACAACAAGGAGGACCCATCCAAGAGCATCACCGCTGAGGACATACAAAAGGTTACTATCGAGGAACTGTGTGGTAGTATAAAGGCCATAGATGACGGAGGCAATGATGGTGTATTCAGGAGGGTCCTCTACTAAGAAGACTGCTCCAGGGTCTAACCTACAATTAGGGATATACCATCTCCCACCGGTAATGCATCCACGATGACGTTTGCCTTGATTTCATCGTAGGTGATGACGGAGACCTATTTGAGGGACCTATTGGAACAGTTTGGTGCTCTCACTATGGTCAGCCTCATCAGAGATAAGACAACGGGCTTAAGCAAGGGCTATGGTTTCTGTCAATTCGAAGGTCATAACTCGCGTCTATTGTGGTGATCAGGTTGTTGTTTCCTCAGATCCGAATGATGCGGATAGATGCCTATATGCCCTTGACCAGTTCGTTTTGGGTAACTATAGCCTCAGTGTGACCAGACTCGTTCCAGATGCACAGCAAGGAGGAGTAGGCCTGCGGGGTTGAGAAGTTGTTTGATATTCCTCTGTCGTTAGGCTGCGGGGATAGGAGGCGCTGGTGTAGGCCCGGCGACCAACCTGGCTGATGGCTCATCGGGGGTAGCAGTCGTGAGGGCTTCCTAGAGAGAGTGCATTCATCGGAAAGCAGGTTCAGTCTATGACGGCTCGAGTGCTGGCCAACCCAGCTCTGGCGGCTCAGCTGAAGGCTGGGCGAGAGATAGGGTCGACTCCTAGCACAGTAGTACAACTTCTTAATGCTGTTTATATAGAGGACCTGATGTCGGAGACTGGTAATGATGCAGAGACACAGATTGGTTCGTTGTAATGCCCGTCCTCAGAGGTAAAGTCAATTGAAGATGAGATACGTGAGGAGGCCCAGAGGCACGGAACTGTGTTGGAGGTCCGAGTTCCACGGGTAAGAGAGTCAGCGTTAGCGTTGAGTAGTGAGGGCATGCGTACTGTTCCTCAGCCATCGGCGAGTCTAACACCATATGCCAATGGCGTTGGGAAGATCTTCGTGCAGTTTGCGGATATCACAGCAGCTAGGAAGTTTCAAGCTACGAACAATGGGAGGAAGTTTGACGATCGAGTCATGTGTGCAGCATTCTACCCAACTGACAGGTGATAGGATCGAACCTGCGCCTGCTACGGGAACTGTAACGACCTTCGTAGAGCGCCCGTATCAGGTATAAAATGGGTAAGTACACCCTGTACAACGTAGAGAGTATGACAATGGCAGTCAGACCAGTCCAGGCCCCACCACCTAAGCCTCCACCACCTACTGCTGGTATGTATCTTCTTATACAGTTCCCAGTATAGATGTCTTACTCGTAGGGTCGGGTCCGATGACCATTGGAGAGGAGGAGGAAGAGGAAGGTGGCAGTGAACACAAGACTGGAGCGGAGGCGGCGTCTGGTGGTAGGCTGTGATGCCGTTGCAACTTGGTGCAGTTTTGGCTTTGGGCAGGTGCTCTTGTGAAGGAGGGAGCCCCAGATAAGGTTGATAATAACGACGATTGTGAGGTTGTCGACTAACGTGATTGATACAGTTTCACTTTCCCCTCCACTAGAAGGTTTTTTGTGTTCTCTAGCTTCCCGACACACTGCTGCTGGAGCAAACATAGGCTGTCGTCTGGTCTTGCTGAGTACTGTTTTCATGTGTTGTGAGCATATCCTTCAGCGAGTATCAGGTGTGTGCTGCGCCCGTAGGATCTCCTAGTGGGGGCGTTGGATTGGAATAGCTCCTATTTTGACTCCGAGATCTAGGCGCCCTGTCCCTCTCCAGTTTGTGTTGTGATGATATTGTTTCCTACCTCCACTGCCTAGGCGTATAGGTTTTTTGTTATCCTTCCGTTTCAACAATGTTGAGTAATATTGCTCGCCGTGGTTTCGCCTCGACAACTGCAACTGCGAGACTCGCAGCCCTCAGGCAGCTCATCAATACCAAAGCGGTAGGGAACTGTGCCGTACTTGATCCCTTCATAACGTTGTTTTCTATTCAGCCTAATGATGGTGTTATTCGCGCTATGGAGGCGCACTCAGGCCTCTCCGCGATGATAGTTGAACAGACTCGAGCTCACAGGCCTGATGGTAGTAGTCCCACATTCGATGCTGGTTACTGATCTCTGGTGGTGTAGGTTCGGAGGCTAAGTTTGATTGCTTATGGTCCTCTTCACTGACCTCGAGTACGCTGAAGGGAATGCCTGATATCGAAACGGTTGATACCACCCAGAGACTGCAGATTGTCGAGGACTGTCTTGATGTATCATCGCTGCCTATGATCTACGATGGTGATACTGGTGGAGAGGCCGAGATTTTCCGCTTCACAGTGAAGAAGTTGGAGCGCCTTGGTGTTGGAGCTTGTGTGATTGAGGATAAGACTGGACTCAAGCAGAACTCCCTCTTTGGCACAGAGAGGTAGGCGGCATCGGAGGAGTGTTACTAGTAGTCGTACTTGTGTGTGATAGGAAGCAGCAACTGGCTGACGTTGATGAGTTCTGTGACAAGTTGGCCGCTGGTAAGGATGCTCAGGTCACCAACGACTTTATGATCTTCGCTAGAGTTGAGGCATTGATTGCTGGTCTAGGACAGGAAGAGGTACTATTCCTGCTGCTATCATCACAACAACGGTGGTCGTATTGGTCTATGGTTAGGCTATGCGCCGCGCCACAGCATACCTGGAGAAGGGAGGCTGTGATGGTATCATGATCCACTCTAGGCATAAGGATCCTCAGGAAATTTACGAGTTCCTTAAAGTAAGTGTAGTGATAAATGCGATATTTATCTATTACTCGAGTTAGGTATTCCGTGAGCAATATCCTGATAAAGTCAAGACGCCGATCATCCTAGTGCCTACTAGGTAGTAGGCTACTCGTGGTCTCCCCTTGTTACGCTGTGTCCTTCCTCAGCTACAACAGTGTACACGAGTCTGAGCTAGCCGAACATGGCGCGAATATTATTATTCATGCTAATCAGCTCATCAGGGCGGCTTATCCTGCCATGAAAAAAGTGGCAACTGAGATCCTGACAGCGTAAGATTAGCAGCAGTAGCGGTGGTGTCCGGCGGAGTCGACGGGTCCTTCATCCCTTCAGTGGCCGTTCCCAGGAGGTGGACGGCGAGATTATGCCCATAAAGCAGGTGATAAGCTTCATCGACGATAACACTGGTAATGGCTTTAAAATGAGTCACACTGCGTGATAGAGTAGCCGATGATTATTGGAGTTTCACCCGTTTTACGTGAAGTGGCGTAAAACTCCGTGAAAAACGCGATGTTTGCGCCTTGCAATAGTCGTGAAATATGTTTTTCACTAGTGTTCTTCATATCACGGGTGACACTCCGTCATAGTGTATCTCGTATTTCTAATCGCGGAGCGAGCTAATCTTCTTTTCAAACTGTGTGAGTGTGATAGTGAACCCATCGCATTCACAGTATCTTTTCTGTGGACACTACACCTGCGACTTGTGTTGCTGAAGTAGTGCTAGAGGGATCTTCCCTGAGTGCAGTGGTTGGGGATACTTGTCGTTGTCGATGTTCATCATCACTGTGGTGTCGGACACCATAGTCCTACCACCTGACGAGTTCGAGCCGGGCAAGCACATACCACATATACGGCGGCGAATACAGGAGAAGTAATACCTCCTGTCGGTTGAGCTGGTGGATGGAATGCTCGCCAGGTACGTGGACCGAGTTATACCAGACGTTGGACTGGTGGTGGCTCTATATGACGTCATCAGGATCACTGATGCTTACATCCATCCTGCTGACTTTCACCACCAAAAGGTATGCCATAAGACTGCCTAGTCCTCCCTTATGGTTGTGTGAGGTTAGGGAGGAGCCTTCTGCAAGGTGGCATTCCGCTTGTGTGTCTTCCGTCCAATGGTTGGGGAGACTATAGTGGGCACGGTGGATAGGTCCACAGCCACTGGGCTCTATGTCAAGCTGGGGTCATGGTTCAAGGATGTGCATATACCATATGCTGATCTGAAGTGATGATGGGGGTCTACGCTATCTCCCACGAGTTCTTTTAGGGATCCGTGCTTATATGATGAACAGACTAAGCTGTGGATATGGCAGTATAAGCGGGAGGATGCCACTGATAGTTTCTTTTACAGGCCGGGTAGTAGGATGGGTTGCTCGGAGTAGTTTGTAAGATGGTCGTCGTGGTAGGTGCGGAGATATGCTTCTCGGTAAAGGCAATAGTATTCAATCAACGACAGGAGAACAAGTCGACGTTAGCACAAGCTGTGGCTGAGAAGGATTCGAAGGGTAGTAAGGGTAGCTGAAGTGCTTACCAGCCGACGACCTCGCTCGGTTGTTGAGGCAGTTTAAAGATATAATACTGGGGAGAATCTTGAATGGTTGAAACTGGTTTAACGGGAATGTTGAGGATAGTAGTGGAATATAAAGGAGACTGTCATAGACTTACTGCTAGAGTAGTCTGGTGAAGTTAATCGCATTGGGTGCGGAGTGAACGATGCCCTTAGTGAATGATTGATGCTGCTGTGATGGTGGTTGGAAACATACACCTATAGAGCTACAAACAACAGTTTTGGCATCACGAAGATATATAGAGAAAACCCTCGACTCTTATTAGGATGCATTAGGACATTTGCTTCCCATCGACTCTCACATATGCACGAGGAGCAGTTGGATTGATTTTGGTGGTACGGTCTTGTACACGCGTGCAATGGATATGCTGGGTGGGGAGCATCCTCGATGCTCGTAGTAGTAACAATATTGATGTCTCGAGATCCTTATTCATCCGTGTGATAAGAGTGATGTCCTATCCTCAGGTCCTAGTGCACCCCTACCCCCGATGCAGGTATTAGGTAGTGTTGCCGGTGATGGTATGGGACTAACCAGCTGGTGGGCCGAGGATTGATGACAACTCTACAGCAACACACGTTTACTACGGCATACCATCTTGCGTTATGGTCGATCTACCACATCAGTTCTCCGACTTGTCCGATTTCTGATGACATCCGCTGCACCCACTCCTTCGCTGTCGGGCTCCAGGGAATACGCTCTCAATGCACAGCCAGACGATCTCACTCACATACAGACGGCCTCTTCTAGAGCTGATACTACTGACGGGCTCAACTGAGTCAGTTCAGATTAATCTCTGTTTTCTTGTAGTCTACAAGTTGTAGACCGTAACAATCGCTCAAGGCGGTGCCTCGGCCAACTCGATTGTCCGATGCGGAGATTTCGAGCGACATTCTCTTAAGAGTCGTGATTGTCTATGCCGCATGGAATCAGAGCTTCCTTCTTATCCTACGGTCTGTAGTGGGGCCTTTCGCCGCGGGTGAGTGCATCGGGCACCTCTATCCGCCAGTCCTGGCATGAATCTATAGATGTTATGTAAATTGTACTGGAACGGGGCTGATCATTTACTTGTTACTCGCAGTTGATTTGATGAGCGACTTCTGGTCGATAGGCCGCGACTCGGCAAAATATCAGAGTGAACACAGTGGACCGAACTCGTGCTTCCAATGGGAAGTACAGACCCTCCTATCGCAACGATGCCATAACGAGGTTCGAATGCTAGTAGACTATTGATTGTCGACTTGATCTGTAGGTAGACGATTACTATGAGAATGAGAAGGACGATAACTACCGTAGAAGTATGATCCTGTGCTTTGGTATGGCAACACAGAAGTACCGAAGGTGCAAGGAGGAGTATCAAGCAGCGTCAACATCAATAGTGAGTGTCTTCGCCCCTCGAACCCTTTGAGTGGCTCTAACTGCATAACCCTTCGGATGGTATGCTAGCGGTTCCAGCCCAGTTGGAGCTAGATGACCGATATAATCTTTCTCCATTCCTCGACTGCCACTCAGAGTCAAGCCCGGGCGAACACACTAGAGAGCTGCCTATTGAAGCACTTCAAGCAAGCCATTACGTTGTTACTGAAAACTACAGAAGTGAATGGGAAGTGCATCCCGATTCAAAGGGCATGATTGTTTGTATTAAAAGTTTCCGTTTACTGCTAAGTTACTGGAGTTCAGCATGAAACGATCAAATGTTGGCTGATGTACGACTAGAGGTACGTAGTATAATCCGTCTCTGCTTTGAGATAGAATCTACCGATGCTCATGGGGGTTCTAAATTTCTTTGCGTAAGTACGATCATAGGCACGTCACTGTGGTGACTGTTCCTTACGAAAAGCAGATCCGCACGTGAAGCGTGATACATCAGTGGTGTTCCAGCGGTATCATCACAAATTGCGACAATCAACATTCGCGATCCATCCACTCGTTTCTTATTCACCGATTTTCAACCGGGAGAGCATACTATTTTCCTTCCACTCGAACCCATACGAGGCCATTCACTTGACAACACAACAAGTGACTATGTTTATGCACTAATCAGAACACAATAGAAAGAGCACTTGCCGTTCTATACAGAAGGACGACTAAATATATGTTCTATCGGCTACACGTGAAAAAACTAATCGAAGTAGAATTATCATCCACCACACTTTGTGTGACAAGTAGTAATTTGTGATTCTATTCTGGCCTCAACCTCTGTCAGTCAGTCAGTCAGCTGCAGCTAGACCACTCCTGACGATCTGCGAGCAGTGATTATCCGCTTCGAAGCGATAGCGGAACTGCCACAGCGCTGAGGGCAGGGAACTCTTCGTCGTCTCCAGAGTCAGCTTTAGCGGCAGCTTTTTGCTGATTCCCTGAATAAAGTCAGATCGCAACAACCAATGATATTCCGATCACTCACGTTTTCCTGTTCTTTTATCGTTGTTTGATGGTTTGAACCCGGCCTGCGCCTTGAGGACCCGCGGACCAGGTTGGGCAGATTCAATCGCCTGAACGTCGCATAACCTCAATTCTTTTCGAATGTACCAAATTAGTTGACTCTACCGGTGCTTCTGAACTGCCCTGTTCTTCAACCTTCTTGGTGAAGTCAACTCGCTCTCCCGCCGAAATGGCTTTGACCATCTCCTCAGCTCGGGAAATCGATTCCAGTTGTCCACTTATCCGACACTTGGACACACCCTCTTCCGCGTGCTCAAAATCGATCGAGGAAACGCCAGAGACCGCCTTGATACGCTGTATCTGAGCAAAAATCCCGATAGTGTCAACGAACTCGCCTATGCACGGGCGTACCGTCCTGCCCTTGGCTCCAATCACCAACCTAACGGTGTCTTCAGGAATGGTGAACTCGATCGTCTCCGTCGAGCTCGTGGCATCTTTCAAGTCGTTAACGAGTTGGCCGAGCATCTACAGCCACACAGAGCATACAGTCCGAATGAGCCTCCTAGACAGTCCTTACCCTCTTAGCCTGAACGACATCAGCCTTAGAGCCGACGAGTCGGATATCCCTACGCATACCGTTCTGACCGCGGGAAACCGGCGATCGACCGCTTCCTTTACCACTGCCTCCCAACAGAGTGAGGTTGGTGCCCGTCTCTTTCCCAATCTGGTTCAGCCGTGCTGCCCGATCTCTCATCAGTGTGCCGATAACGGCATCAACAAGTTTACCATCACCACTACATGCCCCAAGCACAGCAAATGTCTCGGTAACCTCAGCATCAGTAACCACCTTGGGTATGTCCTTCTTGGCGTTAGCAACAGCTTCAGGGGTACCAACTAGCTCCAGTGTCGGGCCAGAGTTCCCCTTCCCAGCCCCTTTGCCACCACGTTGGAAAAAGGCTCGAGTGAGGTGGTTCTTCAACCGCAATAGCTCGACATTTGCAGGCCGCATCCAAACGCTGACGTGGTCACTCGGAACCGGTATAGTCTCGAAGGTCATGGCCGCCTCCTCAACCAACTTGCGCAACTCCTTGCCAGCCTGATCCGCTTCCTCCTGTGTTTGTGACATAACGGTTATCTTCTTTCCATCCGCCTCCTTCACAAAACGACAGCCGCCCCGATACTCTCGTTTGATAACAGACAGACGGGGCGCCAATAGCCCATTGGCTGCGAACAGCTTCTCTCGTTGCTCATCTGTCTTCACCGGTACCTCCACTCGAGCCACCTCCTTAATGGCGTCGTTCAAGGCCTTGCAAGCCTCATTAACCTTAGCCTCGGTCGGACCCCTCACCGTGACCGTAGCATGCTGGTCATTGAACCTTGCCTGTATAGAGCACCCACTCTGGGACTGTATCTTCCTCAGACCCATCGCACCATCGCCCATCACGCATCGTAGCGTCTCCGTGTCGGCCGTGACCACCCTAGTAACCGAATTCTGAGCTCTGTCGGCAGCAGCCCGCATAGCCGCCTTAATATCATCTCCTGCCTGCTTGACCGCAGTCCCATTGACAGGACCGTGGACGGCTATGTCCGCGTTACCAAAGGTGATGAAGAGAGACTGCTCAGAGGCCTCCAGCTTCCGAACCACATCGCCAGCGCGTCTACGGGCACCAGGGACGTCATTAGGGATGGGCACGCGTACGACATTGTTGACGTCGATGTGCTTCAACTGCTGCACCGCACTAGTCAGAGACTCCTCCGAATTGGCAGAGACACGAACCCCACGCACCAAACCCGTCTCGCCATAGAGAGGCTCGAGAAGGGCCGTAGTGAACCTCTCCAGACGAGGCAAGATCGAAGGCTGGCCTTCGGGAGGGAAGAGCAAGCCGATCAAACGAGCCTGACAACGAGCAGCTGCGAAGGTGAAGACCAGTGCGTACGACAAGAACCCACCTGAACGCCATCCTCAAATCCTGTGGATATCATCGGCAGCTCCGCCTCATGCAGATGAGTAACCTCTTGACGGAGCATCTTGCCGAGCCTCGCAGCCCGTCGACTCTCGATAGCCTCCTCCCTCTGTTGCCTCTTCTTCTCTCTCTGCTCCTCTTGCCCTTCACTAAGCTCCTTCTTCACCAACACCATACGATGCTGTAAATTCTTAAACATCTCGTGAGCCGCCGTCGGGATGAGCTCCTCCTCAGCCGATTCCAACATGCCAGTGACCTCGTCCGAGGGCGGCAGCTGAGACAGCTCATAGATCTGCTGCCGCAGACGCATCGTAGTCTGCCTCTTATCCTTCGGCTTGGGAGGCAGTTCAGCACGTATCTCCTCCACCTGCTTGTCAAGCGAGTTAACAAGTGACTGGAACTCTGCCCATTCGAGATCTCGCAATTTGTTCTTCGTGGTAGCGCTGATGATAGCGTCCATCTTAGCCTTCGACGGGTAGTCAGGAACGGGAGGGAAGAGCGATGGGTCCTAACAGCAACAAGGGATCCTCTACTAAGAAGCTCCATAGATCGAGCTGTCCTTACCGCCTTGATGGACCTAGGTTGATCCTGCTCAGCTTCTGCCTTCCTCTGGAGCCTCTTCTTCCTCTTCAGCTGGCTCTTGGTAAGCTCCACGGGTTCAGGTTCCTCGAGCTCTTCTTGGACCACCTATACACCAATACGTCACTACCATTCAGCTTGGTTCACAACTCTCACCTCCTTATGAGCTCTACGGCGCCTCCTACGTCGACGAGCCGCGTTGCTCATAGCAGGCTGGGGGGACTCGATAGGGTCCATCGGGGACTTGGGCTCGAGCGGGGAGTCGGCTCCCACTGTGGTCGGAACCGGGGACATCGCTACTGCAGCCGGTGGTTCCTTGGCCAGGATGGAACCAGTGGACACTGGCTTAACACCAGTAGTAGAAGCTGTGGCAGATGATTTGTTATTTCTCCTCCTGTAAGGCATGCTTATAAAAAAGGGAAAACAGACACTAGGAGAGCCGGTCCATAGAAAGAGCGAGCCCCTCGAGCAATAGAGAGAGCAACTCGAGAGTGGACGACGCAGATCTGACGATAAACACTGTCGTACAGCTTCAGCATGCAGTAGTGCGAGGATGGCAACAAGCCCGGGAGGGGGAAGTCAAATAAAAAACTCAACCGGCTGGAACCCGGTTGGGTTCACAAGCGCCTTCCCCCTTTAAGATGGTGCGACCACGTCTCTTCCTTCTTCTGTCCACATAGCGTTAATCAGCCTCCGATAAGCTCTCTCGAGACGAACACGCTAGACTCGCCTGCACTGCTGGGGGCATCACATAGTGCATAGGCCGTGTAGGAACATCAAGAGACCCTTAAACCGCACTGGAAAGGAAATCCATATCGGCAGGTTCACACTCATATGCCGAACACCATCCCCAATAGAGGACTGAGCTTTCATACACCAGTCGCCATGGGCTGTCTCGATGGGGGTCGCTGAAGGGAAGTTACTCGAAGGGTCTCTGAAACATGAAGGATAACAAAACACCGTACCGATAGAGAGCGATCACCTACATGTGAATGTTAAACAGTGTGAAGACCTTCTTTCCAAATACCGCTTTCTTACCTCGATATCGCCTCTGGATATCACCTCTTTAGTGTTGAACCAGGCCTCTTACATTCATCACGATGAAGTGGACTCCTCGTCATCAGAGCGGCCACTGGAAGCTGTGTTCGAGCGAATGGTCATAATACAAGACTAAAGGACTAGAGGGAGAAGTCTCCAGTGCTCTAACCCGACAAGAAATGTATCAAAATGATAGCTTATATCAGGGGTGTTTGTCATCTACTCGACACTATGGAGGAGTGATCATAGTTCATATAGCTCCAATGGTTGAAAAAAGCAGCACACTCTAAGGGTGGACTATACAGCCCATTCTAGATAGGGTTTATGATAATCTTGAAATAAGGGGTGTTTAGATGCCAGTCAGCTGTCGCTGCTCGTGGCTTCTTCTCCTTGACTGCCTATCACCAGCATCTTCGATGCCGCTATAATGAGCACCACCCAAGGCAGGCATCCCAGGTGCTCCATGAGGAGGCAGGTGAGGCACGGCATCCTCTTGCCAACGTTGGTCGAACTCGGCAGCGTTCTCTTCAGTGAGCCCACCCTTGAGCATGTCTTGGGTGTTTTGGTCACCAGTGTTGCGGTTACGGCTACGGACGACTCTGCGGCCTGCAAGTAGACGATCGAGATCAATTACTAAGCTGACCTTCCCACTGACCTTGTTCGCCCATGGTCCTCTCCAAGGCCATCTTATCAATACCAGTACCCGAGTTGGCATACAACTCCTGCTGCTCTCGTAGCTTCCTATCGGCATCTCCCACAGTCGAGCTTTGATACTGCTCCGTGACGGTCTTGCCATCGGGGCCACGACGACTAGAGGACACATAGACCTGGCAAATGCAATATACCTCAAGTCCCAATTGGCTCCCTACCTGACTCGAGTACTGCCCTTGTTGTGGATGCTGACCTGTAGGGAGCATTCCTCCGATGAGGTCATCACCGGCGGCGGCTTGAGTGGCAAGAGACATGTCTCTTTCTATTCCCTCCATCATGTTGTCCATTGCCTGATAAGGTGTTGGCAACACTACCAATAGCGAGGATAGTACCTGTTCGTGTTCGCGGAACATCCTATCAATCGTGCCGACACCGAAGGGATCAACCTGCTCAGCCCGAGCCAGCTGCTGCCTATCGGCTTTGTGGTTATCATCATCACGACGACGAGAGGGTCTGTTAGACATTGTTTTGCTGCTTCTAATGGAAATCTGAGGTAGACATCGATACGAAACAAATCAACAGGCGAACTCAAGGGCCACATTGAGCACGTGTAGAAAACCAAGGTACACCAAACACATAAAAGCATGAATGGCTGATAAACCACAACAGAGGTACCATGTGTTGCGAGCCGCGCAGCCGGAGAATCAACTGTCCTTGGCAGACTCGGCATCTCCACTACCAAATGCATAGCAGCATCATCGCTTCTGCATCGCTCCAACAAACCTAAGAGGAAGACCTACCTCCACACAACGCCATGGCGCACTCAAACCAAATGGGATCCAACAACACAGAGAAGACATAGTGTGCTACACACGAGCTACACCTCATGGTAAACTGTACAAGGATTCCACACAAACACGACGCCACCAAACAAACACTAAGGAGGTACAAGTGGCAGACGACTGAGGCATACAGTGTAAAGCAAACCCACCTCGTGTTGAAGATCGGACGATAGTCGCTGCAGGCATTACATGCTGTCTTGAGAACTCTAGCAACAGAAGAGCACAACGTGAACGCAGAGACATCTTGGACACTTGAGAGATTCCTCAACGCCCGTCGTCGACGGACGCTATGACAACACGGAAGTTGTTGAAGGAGAAACGGATAGAACGATTCGAGTGTATAAAAGCCTCACAAGCGATAGCAATCCAGTAAGAAGAAGCACAGTGATAATCAATGGTCTTCTACTTAGAAGCATTTCCTATGGACGATAGTTGGTCCAACCTCATCATACTCTTCCTTGGATATCCACATCTGTTGGAAGGTCGATAAAGACGCTAATGTGGAGCCTCCGATCCACACTGAATACTTCCGTTCAGGAGGAGCCACAACCTTGATCTTCATAGTAGAAGGAGCAAGAGCTGTCAACTCCTTGCCCATCCTCTCACGGATGCCACTAAACATAGTAGTACCACCAGAGAGGACCACATTGGCGTAAAGATCCTTACGAATATCCAAGTCGCACTTCATGATGGAGTTGAATAACGTCTCGTGAATACCGCAAGCCTCCTTACCCATCAAGTCAGGTTGGAAGAGGACCTCTGGGCATCGGAAGCGCTCGTTGCCGAGGGTGATTATGTTACCATCAGGCAACTCATAGGTCTTCTCGAGCTCACTACTGTTGCTAGCTGACTTCATCTCCTCGTCGTAGTCAAGCGCCACATAGCACAGCTTCTCCTTGATATCGCGAACAATCTCCCGCTCGGCTGAAGTGGTGAAGGTGTAGCCACGACCAGTGAGGATGGTCATCATGTACTCGGTCAAGTCCCTACCGGCCAAGTCCATCCTTTTGATAGCATGAGGCATAGCATAACCCTCGTATATAGGCACCGTGTGAGTGACTCCATCACCAGAATCGAGGACGATACCAGTGGTTCGGCCAGAGGCGTACAGAGACAAGACTGCTTGGATCTGGACGTGGACACCAGGGACGTTGAAGACCTCGAACATGATCTGTACCATACGCTCCCTGTTAGCCTTAGGATTCAGGGGCGCCTCTGTGAGGAGCACCTAACAATCAGTGAATAACACGAAACTAACAGTAGCTTGAGTAACAGCTTACTGGGTGATCCTCAGGTTGAACTCGGAGCTCGTTGTAGAAGGTATGATGCCATATTTTCTCCATGTCGTCCCAGTTAGTGACAATTCCATGCTCGATAGGATACTTCAGAGTTAGAACTCCTCTCTTGGACTGAGCCTCGTCACCAACATACCATTCCCTCTGGTCCATTCCGACCATGATACCAGGCCTAAGAAAGAGACGCTAACAAAAGATCATAACAATCAACGATGAAGACTTCCTTACATCTTAGGTCTGCCAACGATGGATGGGAAGATGGCACGAGGGGCGTCATCACCTGCGAAACCCGCCTTGCAAAGGCCGCTGCCGTTATCAATCACAACAGCAGGTGTATCCTCAGGGGACTCAGTATCAGACATAATGCTCAAATAAGACAGAAAAACTACTAGCGATGGTCAGTGCCTGTACGAGCCAGCAGAAGGGCTCCATCTGACACAAAGGCTTTGACTAGTACTGTTAGGCTAACAGTGTTGATATACATAGTGGAGATATCATATTATCCCTATCAAAATACAGAACACGCTATGACACGTCTCAAGCTCTAATCAAGTAACTCGACGAGCCTCTTCCGCAATCAAAAATACCATAAGGTTGTTCAAAAGAAGCAATAGAGCTTCACTGTAGCTGTATGAGAGAACAGCCTTCAGCTGCATACATAGTAGAGCTCAGGTGAGTAGAAGTCTCAGTGCAACCTATCCATCAGAAACCATCAATTCTGGAAAGCTATTTCGGCGACTTCAAAACCATCACCACGGCACGGCACAATAAAGAATGCCGTTGAGATCTTATAAGTAAGCAAGATTTCTTGCTTGTAAGTGCTCATACCACTACTCACTGCATCAAATTCAGTCGTCTATTAAAGCGTCCTGCTTCACACCATGGCCGGTATAGCTCAGGGTCGTCACACAAGGGCTGTTCCCTGCCCTAGCTGCGGACAGCAATTCTTCCCACAAAGCCTTCGATTTCATCTCAAGTCGTGCCTTGTGAAGCAACAGCACATCGAGCTGCCGTGTCCTTTCTGTGACACCCCATTGAAGCGGTCGGAGCTAGAAAGACATAAAATGAACTGTAAAAAGAGGACGGCTGGGCCTAGGAAGAGTCTCAGCATGGCTTCCCTTACGATGACCTCTCCCAATGGTCGCACACTTTGTGCAATTTGCCAACGACCGTTTTCTAGTGATAGAATAGCGCGACACCAGGGGATTTGTCGGCAACAGTTTGAGAAGTCTGAACGTCGGAAGTCACAGCTATCGACACCACAGCAGAAGGTGGTGACACGGCAACACATGAGCGCTGAAATTGGCAAAGGAGCGGTAACGGGCTCATGGCGTCAGAAGCGAGATGCTCAGAAGGAAGCATTCGAACGTACCAAAAGGCAGCAGCGGAGCCAGTTACAGAAGTCTACGGATGGGACTCCGAAACATGAAATAGTAGGCATAGACCTGGAAGATGAGGACGAGCCCGATCAATCACCTGGAATTGGCAGGAGCGAGTCTTCACGATGTTCTACGGATGACACTGCGGTGATTTTCACGTCCTTACGGAGCAACTCCGGTGTACGAGAGAGCACTTCCACGGATAGTCTGCGTGCGGACGACGTGTTTGCGAAGGGGAAGTGGGCTTGCTTCTCCTCCTCCTCGGGTGACTTTAAAGATGGCGTCGAGGAAAATCATATCATCAGCGAACGGTCTGATAGCTCGCATTCAGACTCGGACGAGTCGGCTAGTGATGGCTCCCTTGATAGATCCAGCTGCACTGATGTGGGATCAATCCATAATGACGGCTCTGAACGGCTAATGACATCGCCGCCGAGGCGGTCCCCACCATCCGCGAGCAGCTCTGCCGTAGTCAGTAGTAGAATGGACAGTGCGAGGAGTGATGCTCTCTCGAGCCTACGAGAGATCGGAAGAACTACTGATGACACTGCCAATCCTAGTGCATGTGATATCATACCTTCTGGAACAGCTCTACTTGCTATGAAGATATCGTCTTCTTCTGGTGTCGCATCCTGGAGAGAGAGCTCTTGGTAGGTGTAGGGCGACAGTCCCTGGACATTGGAATAGAGGAGTTTTTATCCATCTTCAGGAGTGAAGGATGTGAAGGAGCTCAATCGAAGGTCGGAATGAAGGACGTCCGTGAGGTCGACCAGACCGAGACCTCGAGTGCACATAGGTAGGCGGCGCCTGAGTTCAACTCTGCAGGGTAAAGCCATGATATCATATCACATACGAAGCGTCACTAAGATGCCCATGCAATTCTCACGGAATCCATCCGTGGATCTGAATAATGCTGTCAGGCACCCTGTTGAGTCAGAAGAGAGGCCCCAGTCGCCCACAAGCGATATCGAGCTTCCGATCCAGCGCAATTTTCGCGGCTGGTTGGTTGGGGAAGATTCGGCTCTTCAAGATGCGCTCGATCGGGCTAGCGTCGCCCTGGCTAAGGCACGCAGGGTCAGACCTGGTCAAGAGAGTTCGACGTCCAGCACATCGAGCCCTCGTAGTGAAGACGGCGCGCTGCCCCCGTTGGTATGTACGCAACGGCCAGGGAGCCCACCTGCGTGGGAGTTGGTGGTGCATGGAGAATCACGGTCCTCCCCGAAGGATGGACCAACAGTTGTCCATTATCATCATCATTACCATCATCACTACTCCAATGGGCTCCCTGGAGATGCCAGAATAGGAGAGGCAGAAAAAAAGGCAATGGATGACGCTATGAAGGTGAGGGAGACGCCTTTCCCGAGCCCTCTGTCGTTCATGACATGAACTTCATGTCTCGAATGCTTCACTTCTCTTCAGATGTTGAAATCGAGCAAGTCCGGTACCGCGCAAGATGATCCTACTGCAGTGCATCATCACGTTAGCCATCGCCATATTCATCATGATCATCAGCCTGTTGTTCTCCAGCATCCAATCGGGCACCGAGGGATCATTGGAGCTCAGCAGTGAGCTGTTTAGATCACGACTCCACCTAGAGGAGTGTTTTTCGATGTTCAGATATCTGTTCAGACCATCAACAGCAGATCATCCGCAGCGACTGAGACCCGCTTCGTCTCCTTCTTTCCGGTCGTCGTGGTACAGGAGAACCTTGGCTTGCCCACAACCACCGAAGACGACTCGCCAATTTGGTGCGTGAGCTATCCGTTTGCTCGCTGTCTACGTTTACGATTGTCTATGACTCTCTCTGTGCGGACGTTGTTAGATCATGGATATCATGCAGTATTAACTATTAGCATAAAGTGAGCTTGTGTTGGAGATCATAAGGGACATTGTGTGTTGCAGAGCAATCAAGGTGTTAGATGATGATCAGATTCATACCGTCTGTTGCGCTTTGGTGACCACCAACTCCTTGACAATGACGATTCTTGAAGTTTAAACCTAGGCTTGTATCCTCGGGGCGCCCGAACGACCAAGTCATACGCAACTGACTCGGATTCCGAGGCTCGGAAGTTTTCGGGAAGGATCGTTTCCCCACGATAATCTCTCAACTTGGCCTCCGGGAGTTCCGGACCTTAGATGGTCGCGGATAGTGACAATTTGTGTCCATCTGTACCTCCGATATAGAATAGGGGTGAGAGTAGACGGTTGGGGAATCATGAATAGCAGCTTATAGGCCCTCCTTCTCGGAGACAGATGCTCGTGCTCCAACATAGAAAGTTAGAAAGAAAGTGTGCCAGGAGCATTGGATTGATGTTCAAAATAGGTCTCGCCTCTTCATGAACAGATGGATGCTTTGTAGTTTGACAATTTAATATAATGGGTTCGGAGTCTATCGTATCAATAGAAGCAGTGGCTCCTCTCGTGTTCATCATCGCATTGTTATGTACCCCTCCCGGTATGGGAGGAGGCACCCTCTTCGTACCCGTTCTTCATATCATAGGTATGTTATCTGCTAGGGATGCCGCAGCCACTAGTCAGGTTTTAGTGGCTTCTGCGACTCTTGCGAAAGTAAGCGCTCATGCATTGGGTAGATGGTGATAACAGTGGCTCTCTCCAGGTTCTATCGTCCGTTTATATACAATTGCATGGGAACAGTTCTGTTGAGTCTATTATTAATCTGCCGTATGCAGTATTAATGCTACCTCCTATGGTGGTCGGTGGTTTGCTTGGGGTCTATCTCTACACGTGGCTTCCTGAAATATTCCAATTAGTGCTCTATGTATTCACTGCTATTCTCGCATCATGTATGGGCTTCAAGAAGGGCATAGGCTTGTGGAAATCCGAGACAGAAGGGGCGTCTAGTGCTGGCCAACTAGGCGTGGTGCCACCGCCCTGCGTAACTGAAGATACAGTGCTACCGTCCGTGACATCAAGAGCTCGGTCCATCTCGCTTTCACTGAAATATAAGAAGGCTATTCTCATCACTACTCTGTTGGCTGTGTGGATAGCAGTTATCCTCTCACGCCTGTTATTGGGCTCGTCATCTACGCCAAGTACGTCACATTCTTTTTCATCTGCTCGTCTCTCCAAGTCTTTTCATCGTGTATTGAGGCGCGCATTTTCGCTGCGTAACGGACCGCCAGATGTCACCATGACGACTACTGCGGAGAATTAAGCGCATATGTTGTAGTATATAGCTGACGCGGATTGAATTTGATCTGGTGTATATCGTAGGGAAGTGTCCATCCAACCATCTCCATTACGATAGTCTTCAGATAATATCCCATTTCAGGTATCATTGGCATCCCTTACTGCACCGGTCTCTACTGGGCTCTCTCCGTCATCGTGTGCATAATGCTGATGGCTGTGCCCGGTTTATTTGTCGTAGCTATCAAGTCGGCAGCCATGTTGAAATTGGCTGTGAAGCTCTCAGGAGCTATGCTCTGTAATGCAACAGCCAAGAGCTCTGCACTTGTCCTTGGAAATATCATAGGTATCGGTTTTATAGCAGCCTTGGTTGGCCAGGGTGGTGGGAGTTTGATAACGCCGTTGCTTCTTTACATGGAGCTAAACCCTCAACAAGCTGCAGCGACAGGCTCTGTCGTTATGCTCATCACAAGCTCTAGTAAGTGGAGTGTAGAAATTTCCTTGCGAAGGATGGATGCATGTCAGGTTTGGCGTTGTCTTTTGGCCTCGGGGGCTTCCTGCCCGCTGCCTCTGATATGTGGATCGCAGTTCTGCCGTTTTTCGGGGCCTTACTCGGCGACTTGCTCCTATCTAGATTGCTCTTATGGAGCCGCAGACTGAGTTTCCTCGCTCTCCTTTTGGCCGCTTTAGCCATGACAGGCGCAATGGTGATCTTCACAACGGGGATAGTGAATGTCATCTCGCAGTATAGACGCGAGAGAGCCGCTCAGTTTCGGTACTTATGCTAAGTACCTTCATTGACTATTATATACCAAACAGGGCCTCAGTCTGATGATTGTTTTATATCACTTTTCGTGAGGTGTATTGCTTCTTGTCTAGTAATGTTATCATATCCATCTGCTGATACACCGAACATCAACTTCAAGACATCAGTTCGCTCTGTCTTTTCATTCACTAGCAATGGATACAGCATGTTGCGTTGTACGTCACTAGAAGATCCGGTATATAGATCTGATATGAGAAGATCTGCTATGAATATATACCAGTTGGGTGGAAAGAAACGCATCGCAACTCCCCCGTTCCTTGTATCGACTTGAGGGAGTCATTCATGAATCCACCAAACTGGAGCGGTATTATCAACGATGAAACTCGACAGTGACCGAGCAGGTCTGCTCCACATACAATACGTTTATAGCGATCAGTTTTGAGTAGGATGACCAAATAGTTTTGGTAGTCAGCGATTAGGAAAAGACATGGTATGCATGCATTGGGTTGAGTGATGAGATATACTTGCTCGTCCGTGCATAATGTCCGTTGATTTCCCGTGAGACTTTTCTCCTCTTTGTCAATCTATTCAGACCTGCCTGACAGACATCCAACCGCAAGGTGAACACTATAATGGTGACACTCACCCCCAGGGATCCATGCAGCTTTGTGATTAACGTTCCCTAGAGTTTCGTAACAACGGCGAAATGTTCCTAATGTGATTGTATTCACATTGAAGGATGTGTTCCTAGCCATCCGTGGAAAAATCAAAATGAGTTCCCTCGGGAACATTATAGGCTCCTGGATGATCCCCTGCTCACCCCCTCGATAGAGTCAGTGCTCTCGCAAGGGCGATAATTTGCCAAGATAAGAACGCTCCATGAGCAGAGGACGTTTAACAGTGAGACAGTGTTTAATGCCAAAGCTTTGTCAAAAAACGTGTTAGCAAAGGTGTTATTCTGAGGCACAGAACCTACCCTAAACCTGCTAGTATATGTACGTGCTCATAGTGGAATAAAGCTATTCCATTTCAATTCCTCGCAGTCTACGCCCGAGTATCATCATGTTCATCTGGTCGGAGAAATATTTCTTTCTGCCTTAACAAGGATTGACTCTCTCTTGTGTCGAGAATCTAGTGCATCAGTGCTCCTGCTATCATGATTTTGGCGCAGGCCTCATCTACGGCCGAAGATGAGTTTTGAAACACACATAAGCCATCATTTATCATCTAGGGGAATCATCAAGGCTGGCTGTAGGGAGGTGTATGAATTAGTAATATGGCGGCTCCTCCAATCGAGAACATGGGAGCAGTTGCTCCCCTCATATTCGTCATCGCACTCCTCTGCATGCCCTCGGGCATCGGTGGTGGCGTCTTATTCGTCCCGGTACTTCGACTCATCGGCAAAGTTCCTCTAAAGGAGGCAACCGCCTTGAGCCAGGCATTGATCGCCTCAGCTTCATTAGCTGCGGTAAGGGCGGACCTCCTGGCATCATCGTTAGGCCCATCCTCTCAGATTCTATTCAACTTCTTCGAGCAATACCGTGCGAGGAACGAGTCCAAGGCCCTCATAGTGTGGCCCTTTGTAATCCTCATCATTCCATGCACAGTCATCGGCTCGCTCATCGGCGTCTACATCTTTTCCTGGCTCCCATCACTGTTCATACTGATTTTATATTTCTGTTACGCGTGTCTGGGGAGCTTCATGGCCTGCAAGAAAGGCATCAAACTGTGGAAAGCAGAGACGCGGGCTAAAAGACAGATCCCTGTGGGGGACTCTACTGATTCGAGTAGATCCTCAGAAGTGGCTCAAGAAATCCCACCCCTTCTGGAGATGCCAAACAGGAAGAAGCTCATAGCGTACACAAGTATCGTCGCTTTGATATGGGCAGTGTGCCTCATTTTCCCTCCTCTCAAAGGGAACTCGGCCACGCAGAGTAGTATTCCGATAGACTGCGGCGCTTGGACGGTTGTTCCTATCGCTCAAAGTCCTATAGAACTTTCGAACTAGGGCTACAGGTTGCCTCTTCAGGTGTGGTTGGAATCCCATACTGTGAGGTAGCTTTTTGGGGGCTCGCGGCGCTGCAAGTGGTCATACTCCTTCTCATTCCTACTTGTTATGTGGCCGTAGAACGCTCCCCAGGCGCTGTCAAGATCGGCCTCGTCCTGATGACTAGCACTATCGGTAGGAGTCGAATTTAGTTCTAACAAGCTACTGTCAGGCCTTCTCCTATTCTCAAATTCAAGTATCGCATTCATTCCCCGAGCGCCTAAGTTCGCGAGGTCAGTATCCTTTCCTGTCAGTCATCGGCCTGCTCTCCTCCATCATTGGGACAGCTGGAGCACTTTTCATCATCCGAGTTGTCCTCTCCCTTGGCCTCGACCCCAAGCAGGCTACTGCCACTGCCACAGTTGTCATATTTGCCACGAGCAGCAGTAATTAGGAACCCTCTGATGCGAGCGCAAGCTTCACTAGTTCTCACTCAGGAACGGCTCTATCATTCGCATTGGGTGGTTACTTTCCTCCCGCTTCGAATTTGTGGATCGTCGTCTTACCATTCGCTGGTGCTCTATTGGGCAAGACCATAGTAGCAAAACTAATAGCAAAGACAGGACGCCTCAGTATACTTGTCCTACTGCTCGCAGCTATGGTGGCTATAGGCGGGATCATCACTATTTCTACTGGTATCATTTCTGCAGTAAACGATGCCCGTAACGGCGAAGACGTTGCTCAGTTCGGTAACTTCTGCTGATCGCCGCCCATCTTGTTCCTTCTAATCTTATTTCGTATATCATGTTGTGATCATTGTGGTAATCACATGAATCGCTCCTCGTAATTCCGCCGAGTTGCCCCGTGATCGAGCCTGACGCTTCTCAGTGACGCGCACTGGTTCTCTAGCAGGGATTTTATCGACTCGGCGACTCCGGACTGTATGTGTAGTTAATATGTATTCAGCATTCCCTCTAACATAGGGAGTTGAGATCACTGATTTGTTTGGACAGAGGTCCGTTGCTATAGCCTATCACCCCTCGTCCGTTGTACTGCTCTGCGAAAGAGTTCCTCGTAGTTCTTTAGTAAATTTCGAGGCATTTGTATTTCGTTTGAGTCATGGAAGATTGACACTGTTGCACTGCCTAACCGTTGAAGAATTGGAATGCCAGTACTGACTGCTGGAATTGCAGTAGATCCCATATGCTGAACCGCAATGGAGTTCCATCTGTTTTATACGTGGAACAGTTTGCCGTGTTGCGCTTTCCCGAAAAACATGCTATGTTGTGTCCTAGTAATGTGTCTTCTAGTATTAGCTTCTGTCGCGAGATACGGATCAGATCACAGTTTGCCTACTCTGAAGCTCGCTAAGGTCTATTGCTGCTAGGCTACTTAAGCTGCTAAGGCGACGATGACACGATTCAGTCGTGTCATCGTCGCTCGACCGCTCGCGTCACGCCTCCTGTTTACCCTCACTTTGCAGCTATGGTAGAGCGGCTCTATTAGTGCCCCTGGATCAATAAACGTGGGAATGGAGAAATCATTGTAAGATAGAATTTTGGATCAGAGGGTTCTGAGCAAGGAGAATTTGTTAAAGTGATACGAGCATGCCGTTGAAAAATAACAGATGTTTCTTCTTCGGTACGATGTTTTTTTCATGGGTTGCTGCTCATACAAGTGCACTTCGAGAGTCCTCCCAACAGTGGCAACATCATGGATTTGGTGACCCCCTCAGGAACACTACACAGTATATGTATGAAAACATTTCTACAGTTGATCGTTGGAAGCTTTCGGCACCGTTGAACGAGGAGGCAGAGTCTCTTCGGTGTCAATGCCAGCCCAGCCAGCTTCATGGAACACCACTTTTCTGGTATGGAGATGTCGTAGCCAAACTTGCTGTCGTCCCTGCAGAGATGCAAAGGCAATCATCATAAGCCGAAACAATACATTCCCTGAAGGGTCTATATGACGCCGGGGCTTCCCCACCCGAAACCACACAGAATTCAGCACGTCCAGCATCAGCGCCGACGAGGGAGGAGCATCTTACCCAGTCCGTTATGGGCTTGAGACACTTCGGTAGAGACTCCAGCGCTGCTCGACGAGCTTTATCTAGATCTTCCGCATTACGTGTAGCTTCAGTATAGTCCAGAATGCTGCGGACTAGACTACCCCCGGCCGGACCGGTCATCTTCGGATCATATCTAGACGTGGCTGGTGGAGGCTACTGGGCATGGGGAACTCACCCTCCTTCCGCGCAGCATATTACTTTACCGTGGTCGAGGCAGGAGGCCACATATGGATACAACCATCCATACCTGATGATAGTGGAACGTCTCGCCATTGTAGGAAGGTCTACTCACCAATCGGGTGACAAGCGACAGTCCATCCCCGGCCCCTGGAACTTGAATTGTGACTGTGAATGGTCGAGCGCATCGAAACCACATAGCAACAACTGAGCCACGACGAAGGTTCAAAAGTCTCCTTGCAGACCTGGACCCTACTAATATATCGGGCTTCCATTGCTCCAGGACCGGGCGAGTGATCTGGGTCACCACATCAGTGTATTCCCTATCACCATCGCCTTCTCGCATTTCGAAATTGAGGTTCATCCCACGGGCACCAGATGCTTGCCGACCTGTTTCCAATCTTCGAGAGATGTTATCGTTTATCACTCACCAAGGTCCGTATGGGCCCCCGTGCCCGGCATGATGATACCACCATCTCGGGATTTACCCCATCGATGGATTGACATGTGCAAGACGTCCGCATCTCGATAGAAAGCAGACTCGTTACCGTTACCATGATGGACCTAACGTGGCAGCCTTCAACAATCGGCCTCCTATCCAGATCGTCATCTTACGTCGACGTCTAGTATCGCAAATTTAATTCTACGGCCCTCGTGGACCGCCGCCGCTTGCGCCACCTTAATGGCGTATGCAACGGCGTTGACGAAACAGAAGCCCAGAGACAACTACGCAAAGGAAGGTCTCGACTATAACGGCGACGGGTATGGATCACCTCGTCACCAGGCTTGATGTTCATGGCAGAACCCATCAAAGGGGCGTTCTCGGACATGTCCGACTGAGCAATGTCGGAATCCACAGCATCATCATCCAGTTCTGAGCTCGCTAGGTTCATGCCGGGAATCACTATCACCGAGAAATAACATATCCTGTGGCCATACCAAAACTTGCCCGATTCATCCACAGAGTTCTCCACTAACGAGGCCACGAATGCTCTCATCTCATCAGCTTCCTGCGGCTTGATGAGCCCAGGAGCCTCCAGACAAGCTGGACAGTACCTCAGGACACCATCATGAACAACTGAGGGAAGCACGTCGACACCAATTGCTTACCAATTTCTAGACATGAACTCCGGCCTCTTTAGGATGGATTTCGGCAGAGGGTCGGGGAGGCAGTATACATGCCAACTCTTACTGCAGCCCTCCCGGTCACAATTGAGCATGTAATCGTTATCAGCTTGCTCTCGACACCCTTCACATCTGGCAACTTATATGTGACTGCCTCTCCCGCAACATCAGCGCCGTACATCCCAGCGATGGACACACCCTCTGCAGTTCTAGCACCCTTGTTCTGTGGCGAGTTCATGAACTTGATGGCGGGCGACTCGACGACGACGTTCAATTCGGGCATGTCCTGGTAGAAGCAGCGGCCCTATAGGAAAAGCTGTGAGAGACGGTCCTTACATCTTCGATGTGGATATCTTCCGATTTCACACGATATGGTACATGATGGCATGCCGGACGAGCCAGGACAAACGCTGTAGGGACACTACCAGAGAGGACCTAACTGAGTAGGGTCTTCAACTGGGGCTAACAGAAGGGCCTCACCGCCACAAGGGCATCCCGCATCATACCACAACGGAGGAGGGCGGCCTTTAGAGTATAGGGATCCATACAGCATTCCCCTGGCCATAATGTGAGTGCTCTTCCGACAAGTCTGGCGCAACGTTTAGAGCACAAATCTACGACCTGGGATGGATGGTGAGGAGAGGGAGATGAGCCTGTCGTCCTACAGGGAGCTCACTGTCGGCTATTTCCTCTAGAGGCTTGTCTTTGAGCTCCACTTGTTGTTGTAGATAATTATCAATAGAAACCAAATCATGGAGGTAGCGTTTAGAGTGTATGTTAGTAACGAGGACCTGTATAGGTGATAACACCTCGACGACGGTGCGTCTTGTCTACATCAGGGATGGTGACAGGACTGGACACACTGTCCGCCCATGCACAGGAGTCCCATAGAGATTCCTTACAGTCTGGCACGATATAACGTTTTCGAGTCTGCAACACTCGTTTGATACTGCGTACCCATCTGAAGTACCGCAAATGTTATTGTTGCTGATCGCACACCCGGGGCGAGCGCTACCTGCCGTGCTTGTCCTGAGCCCCACCATTATGTTTAATGAACAGTGGATTATACAACAACAAGGGTCTATCGATCGGCCCATCACTGACCAAGTCATACACGGACCTGAGCGGAGATGACATCAACTTTGATCAAGAACAGTTCTGTACTTGGCTGGGAGGTCGTCACGGTCCACCCATTGCCCAGCTCTAGGGACACGCTCAGTTGTCGAGAGCTTTCGCAGCACTACACCACTGAGATAGAGCTCTACAGAGGCGATAGGGGCTACCCCCACTTAGGCCTCGCTATGGGAGGCGACCTCAACCGTCGTTTCCGTGCCGTACTAGAGTGTCCCTCTCCTGATTCTGATGATGAGCTTGATGACGGACTGAGTAACAACGGCACAGTCGTAAATCAGATCGTGTACGACAATGTCGCCACCTCGATGGGTATTCTCCAATTTTCCGATCAGCCAGCCGTCGGTCTTGCAGAGAGATATCCGGAGTTTGACTCCGGATGATGATGCGTCTCACAGCACTGACCGAGCAGTGCTCGCTTTCGCCGTCTTCATATCGGATGAAGAAACCCAGACGAGGGCCATACCTATAATGAGGTATACTGTAATCACCAGCGCGCCCACACTACCATCGGAGGATCTTCCCATACACGGGAGTACCACTAAAGGTCCTTTTAACGTAGCGACCGATAAGAGAACGTGGATCAGATGGGTCTGGCACTGCATCTTTCCAGAACTGGGGTTTCAGGACCCTGTGGGAGGCACGAGTGATGGTATATGGAAAGCAGCAGTGAGTTGGATTACTCGCTGGCAACTTTGTCTTCGTTCTTGAGACCGTCCACAAGCTGTAGATTGCGCTCACGTACAAGTACTCGCTTGTCAGGAGACCCTTGCAGACGTACTATCCACCTGACCAATTGAAGTAGTAGATGAGAGGGGCTCCAATCTATTGTCGGCCCCATGGGGTACTCGACTAGTAGTGTACCTTTCCTTGTCCATATGCCACTTATCCACTATACATTCTACGCCATTGAATCCGCTGTGTTTCACCAGACCAGTGATCCGCGCCTTGCATCCTTAGATAGACCCGACACCTCAGTACTAGCAATAGCGGCGGATCATACCTTGATGGATTTCCAAATCGCCCTCCATCGCCAACTCCGTTTGTGGACCAGCGAAGGGTTCCAAATTCCGAGAGTGCAGTCGAATACGTTGCGGTTCGGCTTCCGGGAGGCTACCTGATTTCGTGAGCTCAATAACGTCAGTGAGCATGGTATTATAGCACCTCGATGAGGATGCAGCTCCTTGAGAGTGAACACAACGAAGCCGTCTTCCTGCACCTACATCCCTACCGTACCATCGCTACATCGCATGGAGGACCTACCTCCTCAACGAGGCCAAGACGACCGTTCAGCCAGGTGTTCCGTGGGTGCTCCAGACTATGGATTTTAGCCTGTGACCCTGCTATAATGTCCCCAGTCATCACGAATTATGACCACCACTACTGTTGCTCTCCCGCTATATAAGACATAATACAACACAACAAATACATTACACTTCACCGCAACGGTTATACCCTTCCAAACAGTGGCGGGTGATGGCGGCTCTCCTTCTTGAGACGAAACCACACATCACAGGCTTTTGGTGGCACCGCAATGGTAACGAAAACACTGCTTAGCTCTGAGCAATGGTGACCTCAACATCTACACCGGGCTCAATGAAGATGGAAGTGATGTCCTTCACAACCTTAGGGGTGGCCTGGAGATCGATGAAACGCTTGTGGATACGCATCTCGAATCTGACATGAAGGTGTGTTGGCGAGTTCATCTTGTACCCAGTAAGATCATTACCTGTCCCACGTGTTAGTACCCTCTCCATTAGGGGACTTACGAGTGGTGATCTTGAGGACCTTAGTGGGCATGCGGACGGGACCAGCAACAGTAAGCTCGTTCTCGTGGGCACCAGCCATCAACTCGGAGCACACTAAATGGCAGTTGCAATAGCAGCACTACGGTGGAGGGCGAACCCTAGCATTACCCTTCTCCAAAGCCTTAACGTTCCTGGAGGTGAGAGTGATACGGATGTGATGGAGGGGCTCCTCGACGGGAACCTCCTCGTAACCTTTCTGGGCGCTCTTGGGAGATGCCATGCTGAGGGAACAACAGTCCGACGAGGCTCAGAAGACGTAGATTCCAACGAGAGACGGTCAACGCCGACAACAACAACACCCCATCTACACACACCGCGAGAGCTGAGAGTGAACAGAGACGCCCTTAAAGACCCGCGTATTACCTCAACTGAGTAGGAAGGGGAGTTGCGTAAAATCAGTTCTCCATGTAGAGAGCCGATCGCGCTGCGCCATTTTGATCGATTTTGGCCTAATTCGCTAATTCAAGCGCTCGCCCTCTCAACAGATCAGAATCATCATGTTGCGCTGTGGTACAATTAAGGTTTCGAGAGGAGCTCTCGCAAGACTCTCCACTGCTTTAGAGGTTAGAGATATCCATCTGCAAGTGGCAAATACAATACCACGGTGTTATTCAACACCACTGACTCTTACTAACACAAAAGCTCGGTGGACTTCCAGCGAGAAAAAAGTAATAGCCGATCACAACAACTAAAGGCTATATGCTGTTCTATGTTCATTACTCATCTACATAGAACATCTTTGGATGTACTCATTCACAATAGAGTATCCATATCGTCAGCAAATCTCGACTCATGTTTGCGGTCAACACTGCGCTTTGTCTTGGCCTTAGCGCCTCTATTGGCAGGCTCCTTCACCTTGTATATACGAACGATCCAATTCTCTGATGTGAAGACCTCGTCAAAGTACTTCGGCTTGACATTGGGAACGCCTGAGAACATCATCAGCATTGATCTCAAGACGGCATCCACTAACTAGTACCTATCTGTTGTTGTCTAACAGAGTCATAACCCCTCGAGACCTCAGCAGCACGATGATAACACAACTTGTACATAACCGAGTTCCTCATTCTAGGAGTTGCTGCTTGATCTACCCGGTACCTACGAAGATGAGGGGAATGCATACAACCACTTAACATGCCTAGCTACCCTTGAGGCCCGATGAAGTCTGACTCTTGGATTAGGTTGGGATAGACCCCGGCACCGATGCGAATCGGCCAAAGGAACTTGTTGATGTCATCACCCGAGTATTGGGAAACTCCACCATAGAGCACCTAGGCTCGAAAATAAGACCAGGCAACAGTTGTTATCGTCGTACCAAGACATAATCCACATCAAGACGTCTGAGGATGGGCACGGCGTTCTCCTCAGTCGAGGCCAATACCAGGCCAACAGTGGCGATATGCGTGTTGTTCCATGTATTGTTGTCAACCAATACCTGCAAGGGTCGACCCTACTATTGCAGATCCACAACGTTAAGACCTACTGTACGATTGCCCATAACGGTAATCTGATATCCATAATCCCACCAACTAAGGATCTTGCTGTCCTGTGGGGTATTCATGCGTAACCAATAGTAAGCCTCTCTGAAGTCATCCTGGATCAAACGACTACCATCACGTAGTTGATCTGATACATTAGCACTGTAGAGCATGGACCAACACCTGTAGACTCACATGACATAACAATGCTTGGAGAGCTGTAGGCCATGGAGGAGGTGAACACACAGTGCTTGATGTAGTTGGTACATTGATAACCGAGGACCCCCAAAATCGCCAGAGCTAAGAACCGGGGCATCTGAGATGGGATAAAAACATTACGGCAGTCGGTGACCTTCCTCACATAGGGTAGCTTGCTTCCTTTCTTAGCCTTCGGACCATCGACATGATCATTGAATGCACGTAGGTACCTGTAAGATGAAGTTCAGATGAAGCAGGGATCGGTCACGTAGTACGGCATCACTGAGGAGGCCACGACCGAGGCGCCAACACCAGCGAGGCATGATGCTGCTGGGGCTAGAACCTGGGGAACAGCGAATGGGCTAGGAAGTATCAGAAGGATGGTATTAGTAACTCACCAGTAGGAGACGGATCATGACACCCGAGAAGTAGACTGCTAGGATGCCGTATACACCCAGGAAGAGGGAACCATCAGACAAACGTCTCATGCAGTAGTACCTTGCAACAAAGAACTATAATAACCAGACACTATAGTTGGTGTTGTTGCCGTACATGCCAATGGGGGCCAAGAATGGCAAATAATGAAGATCCATAATATAGTTTGACCAGGACGTTGGTTGATGTTCCGATACTGAGGCTATAATAGGAATATACCTACACCCAAACTACTCCCCATGTTGTGATGGTAGCAGTAACCGTTTACTTCGACGCATATGTGGGATCCAACAGAGTCATACTCCTACCAGACCAGGCAGTCTCTGAGGGTATACACGTACAATTCAAGTAGTAGAGAACAAATGACTTACTCCCAGTCAAGGTTAGGTAAATGAAGAGCCCCAAAAAGCCAAAAGCCGTAGCTGCCACCATCAGCTTGCCCATCACCTAACAGCACGATAAAGGTGGTCTATATGGCAGACACCAAGAGGAGCTGAGACTACAGCAAAGGCTCCCTCTGGCAGTATATTCCTGAGATATCCTACTAGCATGTACCTGAGTACCAGTACGGCCTAGGGGAAGGCAGTAGCAAGGGGGACAGTACACTGAGCTGATGAGGAACATGCCGTGGGAGGCCATGTGCTCGCTGGAAGTGACAGCTTGGAAGTTCACGAAGGGAATGTTCAGACAAAACATCGTGCCAATTATATAAAACACGGTGTACCTGATCGTGCCAATACGACTTCATAACGGCAACCATGAAGACGCAGTTTTAACACTCCTATTGCCAACACATGGAAATCGCGAAATTGCCGATTGCACTAGAGTTGACTATTATCTTTCCCATCCTTACGCGACATAATGCCTCTTGTTGAATTTGCCGAGGACCAAGAGTGCGAAGATGTAAATGGATACAGTGTTGGTGATAAACACATACCCTCCCCAAGAGGCTACCATATAAAAGTACTGCGGCAAGTAGCATATAGCAAACTCATGATCATCCCAGCTTACGCAACTGCCGCGAACATCGACCACAGCATGCTCCCAGTATTGACAGCTTTCACAAAAACGTGATGGAATGGCCAAGTCCCCACTACCACACCAAGGAGAGCTCACGTAGAATGTGTTAGTCAGAGCAAAGATAGCCACCGCCTCGTTATCGTACGATCCCGCCACGGAACGGGACAGATACGACGGACAGATACCCAGGAACAGGGCGCTGAATAGTCCTGCCTCTGGACGTCCTGGAAGGGGCCGCACTGCTGACAAACAGCATCGACGGCCCTGGGTAGCCTACCAGTGACCTCCTTGGTTAACAGGTAGGCAGCGATAGCCGTGAATGCCGAGAAAACAGGAGCCATGAACACGCACACGTTACGTACGTTCACGCATATACCGAAAAAGTTGAGAACCTGGCAAGTGGAACGCGTAAATTTCTATGGGCATGTCGACAGCCTCACCCCGTGAAACACCGCAGATGTGGTCATCAGGCCCGGGTATAGTGTCTGACCAATCACACGGCCCAGCGGGTACCTTTATGGAAAATGGCAACGGCAGGGGTGGCAGTGGACAGCAGCCTCACCAGCTGCCGTTATCGAACCAATTCCAAAACTCATAAAACCCTTCACGGCTAAGGTACTCAGTAGTACGGTAATTGAAGTAAGGATCGAACTCGTGAATGACGGATTCGTAACTACGAATGAATACACCGAGCGAGTCTTCTCGGACACACTCACCGGATAACAGCAAATAGACGGATGAAGAAGCAGACCGTACAGATGAGTGCCAGAATCTGAGCAAGTCAAACTCGACACCGAGCGGCCCACTGACACCTACCGCTTTCTCCATCACTGGTGACCATCTACGACCAGTCTTCTGCACCGACCTAGTAACCTCATTCTTGAGCACTGCATCGAGGATCACATCGACCTCACTGGACGAGGTCCGCTCTGCTGAAGTGCACATTGCCTAAAGCCACTGAACGACACTTCCTCATAGGTAGTATCAACAAAAAACCCCAATGGACAAAACGAAAGTAATGCTCTCTAGCGCCTGGCCGGATGCTCGATAGGAACACCGAAGAGATGATAGTATGATATAGGTCGTTGCAGAACTTCTATTATATGAGCTCACTGCCGTGATGAAACCAGTCAGCGGTAGTCCATTTGGAGCTGGAGCAAGTCGCGCTTCAAGTGCTTCTCACCGTCCACATCAGAGCCCCACGATCTCACGACATATATTCTGCCATACCACACCTCGTCCACTTCAATGGACAACACCCCTCGCCAGATTCCCAGATCGCATGAGCATAGTACCTCTCCAGTGCAGAGATCTGCTACGGATATAGTACGGCCATAGTTACCTCCCAAACAAGCAAGGTGTCCTTCAGAAAACAACCGACATTCCATTACACATTTCACGGGTAGCATGCGAGCCCTTCCTTGGCCCCTACCAGGCGTCAGGGTCCGCACACAGACACCATCATCCTGATACAAACAACTATATACTACTCTGAGCCGACGGCCAGATTTCGGGGACTGGTAGACGTCGAAAGACCACACTCGCCAACGAGTCTGCAATATCTCGTCACATTCGCCCGTATAACTGTTGATTCTGAAGATAGTATCACCTACACCTCCCGAGGCAGATCCCTCGTCAATAGCAAATAGAAACCCCTGGGAATACCGTAAGCACCCCCAACGCCGTTTCCGAGTCGAAAAGCACGCTTGCGATGACCTTCCGTTCAACGACGACGACAAAGTCACTGGAACAATACCAGAATCGCCCAGTCCATTAGTCCAATAAATAGCCTCTGCGGAGTTGAAGAAAGCAATTCCTTTGCCGTCCGTGCAGACGCCAATAGAAGTTGTCAATGTCTGACTCGTGACCGGTCCAAAATACCCAAAATCGCATAGGACTCTCGAGAGCTGTAAATTTGTAGAGTTAACCGTCACCACACTGCTATTACAGCGTCCGACCAACGACATCTTGCCCTCGCCTTTGAGATGAAGCAAACCTCCAAAGGCCCAAACGCCATACGCGTCCGAAGCGTACGTCTTCAGTCGAAGACCCATGGGAAGCCGAGGCTTACTCAGGTACGTCCATATGGAGTTGAGAAGCTCAGCAGGGATCTCATTGATATCACGGCATGTGTCTGCTAAAAGGGCCAATTCCAACAGCTTGTAATGCCGGCAGCGCACTATCGGCGTCCCAGAGGAGCAATGCCGGTGTGCTTCCAGTTCGTAGTAAGGAACAACAAAACTAGAATGCTAATACATGCACCCATTCCCAATTCATTAAATGTCAACCTCACTATCACTCAATGCTGTAGTTAATAGAGCTCCACAGGAGGGATATCACGGAGAGGCAACACTACTACTAGTCACAATGAGGAGAAGCCAATCAATTGACTGCTATACAAGCAGTAGTCTACGAGACAGTTCAACGTTTCCTCTATCAATACTGTTATGCCGCGTACCACATTATGGTAGCTCACTGACGGAATACCGGTGTATGCTCGAAGCGAGCAAAAGCTTGCGGTTCATATTCCAGAATTGTAATATTATCAGATCTTGAAAAAACTTCTCTCACATTCCTATAGGATTGTCATCACTCGCCAATACCTCTTCAGGGCTAGCAGCAGTCTTCCCTATGCTATACTCGAGCCCAGCGGCTTGATTACCCGAATACACAAGCCAGGGAAATTGCCAGCGGTCTGGCATGCCCCAGTGGGCAACAGGCTTTCCGATATACTTGCTCCATTGGAAGGGGTCAGTCCCTTGACCAAAGGCAGGAGCGCTGACCATGAGGACCCTATCCTCTAAGAGTAGAGAGGAACTAGTGACCTTGCAGTCAATACATCCATATGCCTTCACTGGACCACATGCTTGGTAGTCACTATCATTCCGAGGCTCATATGGTATATCATACCTGACGAGCTGGTCATGCACAGATTACCCAAGTCCCCCTCACTAGCCACCTACCTGCCAGCGATAGCGTTCTTGGGACAGTTCTCAGAGAGAGGGTCGGTCTTCCAGTAATTAGAGGTCATAATCCTCATCATACTATCAGTATCATTAACCATCCCTTGCCATTCTCGGAATAGTCTAGCCCTAGGACAATCGTTGTACTTGTACCATTGGCCATGTTTTGCTGCCGCTCGCGTGTAACCACCAGCCTTGAGTGAAGTCTAAGTACTCAAAGAAGTGCCTCTATTATTACATCCTGTATGTCCTTGAAGTAGGGCCTATTGTAACTAGCCCAATACCCGTTATTTCGAGCTTAGCTGTCATGTCTTGGCCACGATAAGACCAGGCATTTGCTCGATGAGCCAGAAGGTACCACTTGCCATCGGCCCCACTCTACCCTTGTGGTTCCATCGACGGAATGGCTTGAAATCCACCACCATCCATTGGTTATTATACGTACCACTATTGTGACGCGAGAATGTACTGTACCTGAGGAGGACGATGATAGTACCACACCCTCCCGACATTGTTCACCCGCCTACCAATCTCGACCACCGGTAGCCATGAGGGTAGCAACAACACTCCGAATGACAGTAGTCACACTCAATGGTCGGACTTTATCTACTAGGAGCTTCACGGACATCGACTCAGTTGTCGTCTCTGTTATAGCCAGCTGAGTGTCATGGGTCTGAGCACGAACGAGTAGCGGGAAGGGATAGTAGAGACTCCTATTACAATAACCCAGTCGTCCGTTGAACTGATGTACCCCGGGTAGCTGCTCATAGAGAGCTGTTGACTTCTGATAGAGGAATGCTGTATGTGAGGGAAGGAGAATGACTTGTAGACCCGTAGCATCTCCGTATAGGTAGTCCACGTGTTGTGTGATACCTACCACTACTATCACCACTAATCCATGCATGGTTAACCTGTTTGCATTACGATAAGATCGTCGTGCGTTAGTTTAATTAATGCACTGCATTTAGTCTCCTCAGCCATAGGGTGTCTCGAGATCCTCAGCGGGTCCTGCTCGGGTACCTCTGTGGTAGTCACAGCGGACTCGATCTCCCCTATCTCCGAGTTGGAATTGAGCTCATAGAGCGATAAAAAAGTAACCGGCATATAGGCCCATGACCTGTCATATCAGTGGCCGTCTTCCCTTGCAGAGTCTTGATTACTCATAGCCAGGTTCCTTGTCTCGTATAGCATGCTCCTGTCGAAGCACTAGACCTTCCATCATGCCATCCAACCTAGCCAACTGCATCCATACATTAAACCAGAAGGGATCATCTGATTGCTTCTCAGAGGCCTGAGAAAGCTGCAGTTAACAACACCAGTTACCACCAATGGACGGTGCCTCACCTGCTCTCGCATGAATATGTACTGCGAATTCAAAAAAGTGTAAACCCTGGGATCCCTCCGTGGCTTGGACCACATCAAATTGTACATATGCTGTATCACCCGTCGAGAAGTGAGATACCTAAGTTTTCCCTTCACCCACCTAAGCTCTACGTTATCACCAACCCTTCAGCGAGGCCCATGGCATAGAAGTAATCCCGATCCGTTGCTCCTTGATGATAGCTAGTATCAATGAGTAGACGTCCAGTTCCTGTCGTTTCCTAAAGGTCTACACTGTGGAATAGGAGAAGACCTCGAGCCTGTTTACTTGCGTGTCCATCCAAGTGGCATTGACCAACCCATCAGACTGAGGTGGTCCATTGGGCTCTGCCAGACCCCACCGTGTAACCACGAATAGGTCGGATTCATGATGATCCCCCGTTCCTGGCCGATGGTTGGTCCTCAACGAGACCACGGCTATAGAGGAGTCCTCGACGGGAACAATCGTCGTTCCACTTGGTGGTAAGAGAAGAAGTAGTGGCGCCAGTGAATGACAGAGTCGCATTAGTGAGCCGATGTTGTAACACGAATTGCTCAAGGAGTGGTAGTACTTAAACGTAAAGCCAAAGCTATAGTACTGCGTGATACGATGCAATATAGATCATTTCTAGGACGCTAGTCCATGTGACGTACAAGTCTACCCACAAAGCATATGACCTTACGTAATTTACAATGTTCACTCATTCATCGGCGGGCGCGCGCGTTATTTCGTGGCGCAAATCTTGCAACGTCGAAACTGGGGTTGTATAGTATACAGGCAAGCAATAGGAGTATACAGTGGATACTCCTATTGCTTACCTACCTACAAATGACCTTTCAGTACTGTTCCTTGTAGAAGTCACTATTGATAGTTTCTACGAAAGTGTTGATGATGTTCATCGCACTGGTCGTTGAATCCCATGGTTTACCCTAGCAGGACTCAGACAAGTCTATGGAGAATACTATGTTGGACCAGGCAGGGCCCTTGTCTCCCGTTAGTCTAGTTCATCGCTGTCTCCTCAATGAAGCGTTCTTCGGACCCTGTCAGTACCGAGCTGATCTCACCGGAGAAGAAAGCACGAGAAGAAGCAGCTGTGACAGCAATGCAGTACCTGGTAGTACGTCCAAGGGCGACTCAGGACCTTTGAACCACTCTGTCGCGGTACAAAGGCTCGCTGATTGTGTTGATGATGGGATTGTTGACGAGGGTTAGCTCCACTACTGTTAGATCCCATCGGCGCCTTATTTGTGGAAGATGGAGAAGGTGCGGTAGAGACGGATGCCGACGAAGGCTCCTCTCAATGCCAGAGGGATCCAGCAGCGCCTTCACAACCGTCCCCTCCCGATGACCACACGGTGACAGCACACGAAGAGATTTCGGCGTGTCACTTCTTCGCACGAGGTCAGAAACGATGTTAAGTTGTCGGACTAAGGCAACTCCGTTGTTGTTAGGTATGTGCCGTAACGGCACCTCCTGCCCGTTCCGACATGATCCTAAGAGCATTATATGTACGTACTACCTTCACGGTAATTGCCGTAATGGAATCTCATGCCGCTTCTCCCACGAGTTGCCCGACACACAGCAGCCTGCCGTTGAAGAGGGCGTCGATGGACCGCCACCTGATGTCTGCAAGTGGGTCGTTGAGGTTTCATGGCGCGGGGTACTATAGATGTTCCCTCAGGTTCTTCTGGCACGGTAGTTGCCGGGCAGGAAGTAGCTGTCGATGGCGGCATGTGAAGGCTCCTTCTCGGCTATCGGCGGCACCTCCTCCCAATCTGCCAGCGAAATCGAATCCATTGGTCTCCGAGCGAGCCAAGGCTTTGCTGGAACGGCACTCGATCTCTCGGATAGCACAAGAGAGTGGGGCCTCTGAGATAGTGGTGAAGGCTCGTGCTCCTGCTACTAAGTCCCAACGATAACGTTATTGTGGATATCATTGAATGTTTCGACATTGTACTATGGCATTGATCGAGACTTTGTGTTGGGGGGAGAGTTCCTCTACGAACTCTGGTCGTCTAGGAGCCCATGGAGCACTGTAAGTCGATACGGTAGGCATGTAGTTATTTTCCATGGGCAATCACTTCTGCAGCAAAAATAAGGCCGCCGATTCAGAGGTTGGTACCCCTCTTCCAGCCGACGGCAGCCAACATGTACTACAGCCTCCTGGTTTGGCGACTCATCCCATTGCAGGTAGGCGTATTGTCGACGTTCTCCGATACAGTAGTGGCAACTGCTGGGACTTCGTTGCCGCCAGCACCGGTGACCATTGACGTTGGTAGTCCGATAAGTGAACGCGACTCTTCTCCTTCTGGGAAGGGATTGGCTGATGATTATGACGATGAAGAGGTAGTTCGTCTTGGTATGGTATGAAGGTAGTGAATTTTAGGCAGAAGAACAGAAAATTACGGAGCAGAAATCGGCTGGTCGTCGACCTGGAGTATCGGCGGAGGCCTATACGGTCGAACGGATGGACACCTACCAGGCTCCTGTGTATCCCAAGACACCCGAGGAGATCAGTACTATCAAGAGCATGTTGTCCTCGGACCAGGGTGACAGCCGAAAGGTAAGGTTGATTGGAGATTGTTGGTTGGGACGAGACGTATGGTAGATCCTATTTGGTCACATGCGCGACTCTGATTTGGAGAAGATTGCACTGGCAATGCGTAGGAAGGACGTTAATCAAGGAGAGAGCATTATCCGACAGGTTGGTGGGAAACAGGTGTCGGCGCGGTCCATAGCTGTTTAGGGCGATTTTGGTGATGCCTTCTATATAGTGGAACGAGGCACATTTGATATCTTCGTTAAGCGAGGCAATAAGGAGCCTTTGAAGGTGGTCTTTGTCTACTGTTCAGCATCTTTTTAGTCAGTTTTCCCCCTAGGTAATGGAGTGCGGGCCAGGGGCTTCCTTTGGTGAACTAGCGCTGATGTATAACGCGCCACGGGCAGCTACTGTGACTGCGACGTCTGATGCCAAGCTGTGGTAAGGGAGGAGTCTTCTAGAGGGAGGGGCTCACTCGTGTTGTCCGTAGGAGTCTCGATCGTGAGTGCTTCCAGCTGATGGTCGTGACCAGTGAGAATACGAAGAAGAAGAAATATGAGTCCTTCTTGGAGAAGGTCCCTATCTTGGCCGACTTGAACAAGTATTACAACATATGGTTCTCGGAGTCGTGTCACACTGTGGTTCTCTGTAGGTATGAGCTAGCACAGTTATCGGATATGCTCACCTCCGAAGTCTTCAGCAGTGGGGAGGTCATCGTTAAACAAGGAGATGTCTCAGGAGACAAGTAAGTCGACGTGATGCTGTCGGGTGATGGAGTGAGGGGTAATAGGTTTTATATTTTGGAGAGTGGCGAGTGCATTGCGTCTATATCGGGACAGGAAGGTGAAGTGGAGGTGAGCACTGGCTGATTCTCGATGGTTGTGGTATCTTATGCCAGGTCAAGAGGTATACCAAACCTGGGGACTACTTTGGGGAAATAGCTCTACTCAAGCATGGTGAACCCCGCAAGGCAACTGTCAAGGCGGCTGATGATAAGAAGGGCTGTCGGGTATGGGAAGGCCGAGATGATAGGTGGAGTATTCTTGGGTCGCTAGGTACTCTCGGTTGGTCGAGAAGAGTTCAACCGTGTTTTGGGCCCTATCACGGACGTGCTGAGGAAGAATGCGAGCAAGTACCCGTCTTACAAGGACTTCCTCACTATCACAGATGATGGTTGTCCTTCTAACGATCCGGTTGATCGCAGAAACTGACCTGCGCATATCATTGATTTATTGAAGTTTTCCGGTCTGATCTGTTCCGTAGCTCTAACGTCAGGACGCCTTCTTAATATCAATTGTTCATATCATCACAACGACCTCGAGGCTCAACACTATTCATTAGAGACAGCATATACATCTAATACTAGTGATAGAGTCATAGTGTACTGGGGTCTCGACGGCTGGCCCCACGTTATACTTGTTCGGACCCAGCGTCCTTGTCTTTACAATGTTGTCATCAGTGCTTAATTCACCACCACAGCTGGGTTGTGTTGGGAGAGACCTCCAATGATTTTTTCATTGGCATCAACGTCGTAGTCTCACCTCTTGAGTATCATGGCTCGTTCTCGCTCTCGTACTCCCGGTAGCAGTGGTAGATCGGCATCTAGGTCCTCGTCGTCTAGGTCGAGGTGAGATGCCCATCGGTTCGTCCTTGTTAATGCTGGTCTGGTTTAGGTCTAGTTCAGTATTGTCTGCGGCCTCGGAGCCTGAAGCTGAGGGGCTCTCTGTTATCAAGGTTAGGTCTGAGGAAGCGGCGTTGGTGTTGGGTAGAGGAGGGAGTACTAAACGCAAACTGGAGAATGCTGCTGACTGCGACATTGAGCTTGTGAACACAGGTAGGCTATAGTGCTCTTGCTTCGCTCCGCCTTTTTTTCATCGTATTTGTGGCCTGCTGCATCGATATGTTTCTCAGAAAATGGTGATTCCAATGTGGAACTTCGTGGTCCGGCTCGCAATAGAGAGCTTGGTCGTGACTATATCTGTTTCCTACTTCTTAATAAGAAGAATGAACCTCTCGAGTTGGATCCTGAGGATCGTGAGGACTGCAGCTGGATCGATGTAGGGCACGATGGCTTTAGCCATCGCTCTGTTGAAGCCACAATCAGGTGCCTCAAGACACCATAGGGTATGTCACGGGTCGAGAGAGGTCGACTCTCCATGCCTTAGAGGAGGAGACTGAGACTCTTATGTTCTTCCAAGGTAGTAATAGTAGTAGGGAGTGGTGGACTGGTGTTATTCGCTAGATAAGGATGTTGGAGGATCGGGACCTCGAGTGAGAGGCCAACAGGATGAAATTGAGAAACTCATTATTCTTGGACCTACTCGTGGGAGGCGTATTGCTCAGTTGAAGGTGAGTGGCAGTGATCATTTTTGGATATGCACACATCGTTTACGTTGAGTTTGATGTGATTTTTTTTATAGTTGATGTCGGCTATTGAGTCGAAGTCCCCGGGCTTCTTTCTCGATCATCGTGATAGATGGAATCTGGATGATACTCATGAAGGCAAGCTTGGCCTGACGACGGTGAAGATGTAGAGTGAACGACGCCCCTGTTCCGGTGTCATCAGCTTTGTCCTATGTAGGACCGAGGCTCAATTCACCTATGCTTTGGGGAGGCGCGGCGCCACACGGAAGAAGCTTGAGAGAGCTAGTGGAGCCATAATTGAGTAGGTTGGGGTATAGACACGTTGATAGGGGAGAAATCAAGGCAATGAGAGTTGTTTCTCCTTTGGGTGTTATCGCGCGCGCCATCCTGATCGATTAGCCTGTCAGTGGAGTCTGAGTCGTTCGTGATGTAAAACACGCAATGAGAATTGAAGAGAAAGAATTAAATCGAGAGCTGGCGATGCGGAGGGTGGCCGAAGCCGACGGGAGCTCTGGGAGCTGAGATTGGAGGAGATGCCCTCTCGTGAAAAGAACCTGATCAAACCGAAAAGCTGAACCGTCGAAGTCTATCGCCTCTGCGTCATCCTCGTGGTCCTGAAGAAGTGTCAAGCATGGATAGTCGGACGAATGAGGAGGGGCTAATGAAATGAACATCGATGCTTGTCCTGATCGAAAATAGGGAAAGATGCTTTCACAGGAGGTGCTACTGGTAAATTCATCTTTTTCTGGCGGAGCGACGCGGGAGAATTTGTTGCTCACGAATGGTGATTACTGTGTGATAGCGTTCAGGCGTAGTCATCAGGTATATCGGTTACACGGCTTTCATATCCGGTACCAAGGCAGAGAGGCGTCGTGGCAGGGATTACCTCAACTTTTTATTGGATCAGAGAGAAGGAGAGGTACAGTGTCGCAAGCTAGAAAGTGGTTTTTGGATCATCATCATCATCATGTCAACTTTGGAAATATAAACCTTCGGCCCACATCGATTCGTGACATGCTCTACGAACACTCTGGGGAAATATTCACTCCCTGTTCAGGTGAATGTGAAGTTGGACGGTCGTGAGGATGTCACTACAGTCGAGACCCCTGAGGAGTATATCGGCTTTATCACTGGGCATAAGGGCAGCGAGCTTCGATCTATCGAGGAGCGTACTGGAACCTTCTGCTTTGTGGATGGCTGTGACCAGAGCTTTGTACGGGATGATGGCCCGTGGTGGGGTAAGGGGAAGGGTGGCTGGGGTAAAGGAAAGGGGAAAGGCTATTCGAGCTGGCGCGATGATAGAGATAGGGCCCGTCGGCGTCCGAGGGATGGGCCACCACCAAGACTATTGATATTCTGTTACGATGCGAGGAGGAGGGATGATGCCGAGGAGATGGTGAGGGATAGAATCCATAGGAAGGTCGAACAGGATAAGGAAAGAGGTAGTGGTACTATGAGTGCTGCGGTCTTATGGTGTAGTTCTTGGTATTAGGTAAAGGTGGTCTACATCGGCCTTTCCTGAATCGCCATAGCAACCCCGAGATTGAGACGAAGCGTCGCGAGCGTCTGGGTTTGCCATCGATCGAAGAAGAGGATGCGATGTTGGCCAAACAGAAGGCTGAGCAGGAGGCTAAAGAACGCGAAAGAAAGGAAGCTAGAGCGGACCGTGAGGCGGCGGCAGCCGAGGCGGCGGCCCGCAGATCTAGAAGCGGATCTAGACGTCGATCTCGCTCGCCCGATGATGATAGATCTCCAAGGGAACGCAAGAGGAGGCGTTCTAGGTCAGGAAGCGGTAGGCGTTCTAGGTCGAGGAGTGGCAGGCGATCGGTATCCCGCAGTGGAGGGAGGAGTGACAGGTCTCTGTCACGTCGTAGATCCCCTAGGGGAAGGCGCAGTCCGATGTCGGTGGATAGGGAGGGCCCGAAGGATAGGTCACCCAGGAGTCAAGATGCAGCTATCAAGAATGGGAAGGCACCTCCCTCTCCTGGTCCTGATGGAGATGACGTCGAGCCAATGTCCCCGCCAAAAAAGGCTCTAGAGAGATCAGACAGCCCTGTTGGGGAAGGCCGTAGTTCCGGTCGCCGTAGGAGTGCGTCTAGGAGTGGTGACAGAAGGCGTAGTCGCTCGAGATCCGAGTCCGAGCGCAGGTCTAGTAGGAGGAGAGGCTCGAGCCCTAAGGACCGTCGTGGGAGGTAATACTGGTCTTCATGGTTATATCGTGAGGGAGAGTACCTCACTGTGGATTCACTCTCAGGGACGACCGTTCGCGCAGCCGTGAAGGCCGCTATCGTCGTCCTCGTTCTTCATCTCGTGAGCGGTCTCGTCGTTCGAGGAGGGATAGGAGCGATTCGAGAGGAGACCGCGGCAGCAGATAATGAGCTGTTCGAAGCGATGGCATGTGAACGAAACTCTGCTCTATATGCTGTCTGTTTTTGATCTATCCCTTATTAACGTTATGATAGAAGCCAGTAGGATGCCTTCTGAAGAAGAGCACATAGGCGAAGGTGGTCGTTTGAGTAGCATCATTTGAGAAGTATCTTTATGAGTATCGACGCCAACAGTATGTTAATCACTTTCGGTCTGCTTTGTGTTTCGAGTCAATGCTATCAATATCGAACCCGTGGTAGAGGTACTAGTTGCAGGTAGTTCACCTGTCCAGTATGGGGCACTCTACAGCACCCAAAATAGGATCCCATGATGATGTAAGGTTCTGGAAGCTCTACCGTGGTTAGCGCATGTATGCCTGGTTTTAGCATCCGGGCGGAGAGTCCGAATCGACGGAATATCTCCGGCAGCTGTTTTCTGAGAGGATTGTTTTGCTCGATGGCGGTATGGGCACAAGGTAGATGTCCATGATTGTGGGCGTTGTAGTAGGCTGCGTCTTTAGGATACAAGCGGATCGGCTGCAGGAGGAGGATTTCCGTGGTGAGATATTGAAGGATCACCCCAAGGAGCTGAAGGGCGACAACGATCTTCTCTGTTTGACGCGGCCGGATCTCGTAGTCAAGATCCATAAAGAGTAGTAGTTGGAAACTTAGGGGAAGGTGATGGTTTTGAGTCTTTAAGGTATCTTCATGCGGGTGCGGATCTGATAGAAACGAATACCTTCAACGGAACTACCATATCCCAGGCGGAGTACCAATGCGAGAGCCTGGTTCGGGATCTCAATTTCCAGGCAGCCATGTTGGCCAAGCAGGCGTGTCGGGAAGTGAGCGGCAGGAGATGGGTAGCGGTAGAGCTGAGTGATGATAGGTGGAGGCCGAGACGGGTCGACGACGACTAGTGGCGGGAGCGATCGGGCCTACTAGCAGGACTCTGAGTGTGTCACCAAGTGTGGAGGATTCCAGTTATAGGAATGTGACTTGGAATGAACTTGTGAAGGCTTATTACGAACAGGTAGTGGTAGTAGGCTACAGGAGATGGGGATAGAGCCGAGCGGTTAGCCGTTCAGGTTGATGCGTTGGTAGCAGGCGGGTCTGATGTTCTGCTGGTAGAGACCATATTCGATACACTCAACGCGAAGGCAGCACTGTTCGCTATTGATTGCTACTACGAGGACCATCCTCGAGAGTCGCGCCTCCCTACCATTATATCGGCGACTATTGTGGACCAAGTAGGGACGCCATGGCAACGATGGGTTCAGCTTACTGTGCTCTCAGAGTGGACGTACTTTGTCCGGGCAGACTATTGACGCCTTCTTAGTTTCTGTCATGGTAGTAGGATGGTTTGCTCTCTCTTCTAGGGTCACTCTTTCCTATTCAGCATGCTCGACCACTCTGCGTTGGCATCAACTGTGCCTTGGGAGCAGCTCAGATGCGGCCTTTTTTCGAGACCCTGGCCAAGCTGGCTCCAGTATACGTTCATGTGTAATAAGGATTGCGCTCCAGCTTGATAGTTAGTACTTGCAGATACCCTAATGCGGGCCTACCAAATGCCATGGGTGGTTATGACGAAACACCTGAGTCATTCGGAGAGTCCTTGGTCCTCTACGCGCAAGATCATCTCATTAATATGGTTGGCGGCTGCTGCGGTACCTTCCCGGCCCACATTCAGGCCGTTCATGAGCGTCTCAAAGTAGAGCGGGCGAAGTGTCCGGTCTCTAGTCACAAGAGGTGATTTCAGAGTTTTCCTCCGAGGCCGCTGCATGTCCGGCGCGACCCTGTGATGAGGCTCTCTGGGCTGGAGCCGCTGTACCTCACGCCTGAGTTGGGATTTGTCAACGTAGGGGAGAGATGCAATTTGATGGGGAGTCTGCGGTTCAAGAAGATGGTCGAGCAAAGTCGATGGGATGATGCCTTGGAAGTTGCCAAGGAACAGGTTAGCTCTCGTTGCCAGCTCCTTTACAATGATTTCGGGTGCCATCAGGTCGAGAATGGCGCCCAGGTCTTGGACTTCAATTTTGATGCGGACCTCATCGATGGGCAGCTGGCCATGGGCAGGTTCATGAGGTCATGTGTTACTGAGCCCGCGATAGCACGTGTTCCGTTCATGATTGATAGCTCGAAGTTCAAGGTAATTGGGATGAGGAAATGGTGGAGGTGTGGTATGATCAGAATTATCGGCTATAATGATGGTTGTGTGAGGCTTTTTTGAGGAGTTTGGTGGGACCTGATGCTCAGTGGCCGTCGAACTCTCACTCTGCGTTCTAGACAAAAATTACAGCCAAATATCCCGTTTTTGCAGCTCTCTGTTATTCCTCCTTGGCCAGGTGATCGAGGAGGGTCTTCAAGCAGTCCAAGGGAGATGTATAGTCAACTCGCTTTCCCTCAAGGTCGGCGAGGAAGACTTCATCTACCATGCCAGGCTGGTGAGACTTTTCTGCCTCTGGTCTTCAGCGTACTTCTTGTAAGGTACGGAAGTATGGTGCAGCTCTCGTGTGCATGGCCTTCGATGAGGAAGGACAGGCAGCGACTTTCGACGACAAGGTAGTTTTGAAGTCAGCTTGCGACTTGAAACTTCAGCTATGCTGCCTGTACTTGCAATCCCAGGCAGTTTCCGGTCGGAGTGGTATCGTCTTTGAATCTCCAGATTCGTATATGTGAGCGGACATACAAGATCCTGACTACCAAGTGCGGGTATGAAGGCCACGATATAATTTTCGACTGCAACATTCTGACCATTGCCACTGGTGAGGTTTTACCATCCACGATAGTTTCCTCTAGGAGTTGTTCTTAGGGATGGAAGAGCATAACAATTACGGCAAGGATTTCATCGATGCTGTGGAGATAGTACGGCAGAAATGCCCGGGGTGCTATACTAGCGGCGGTACTCTTTATGGGCGCCGTCGTCCCAGGTGGAGTCGTGGCCGTAGGTTTGTCGAATCTATCATTCTCATTCCGAGGCCTCAACGAGCTCCGCGAAGCCATGCATTCCGTGTTCTTGTATCATGCTATCCCGAAGGGCCTAAGCATGGCTATAGTAGGTTAGGCGTCTCCAAATACCGGTACATGCGGGCATCAGGTAAATGCAGGGGCTCTGCCGATTTACACTGACATACCTGAGGATATGCGACAGCTCTTGGAAGATGTGGTAATGAACGTGAGTCCTGAGGCCACAGAGAAGTTATTGGAGTTCGCCAGTGAATTGAAAGAGAAGAAGGCTCAGAAGGGTGGCGCCAGTGGAGGTAGCAGTAGAGGGAGAGTGGTTTGGTCTTTCAAGGAGTGCCTTTGTCGATTAGTGGTCAAAGCGGTCGAAGAATGGAGGACGGAAGGAGTCGAGAAACGACTTGAGCACAGCCTTGTGAAGGGCATCGATAAGTTCATCGTTGATGACGTACAGGAATGTTTGGATGGGTTGCAGCTGAGGCCCTTGGAGGTCATATCTTCCTTTCTGTGCTGCAGAAAGGCGTAGTCATGTTGTCGAGCTCAGGTGATCGAAGGACCGCTGATGGCGGGTATGTCCGTAGTGGGAGACTTGTTCGGGTCCGGGAAAATGTTTTTACCACAAGTAGGCATCTGCCCTGTTATCGTTCAGACCGGTCAATGCTCAGGTTATCAAGTCGGCTAGGGTGATGAAGAAGGCTGTAGCACACTTGGTGCCCATCATGGAGACGGAGAACAGGCGGAAAGCCCTGGAGGAGGGGCTAGATCCTGACCGTCCCAACTGGGCCGGCACAGTCCTCTTGGCAACCGTCAAAGGTAGATCGTACTCTCTCCCGTATACTGATTCCTGCTAGAGCTGCTGATTTGTACTCGTGGATCGGTAGTCTCAATTCGTGGGCAGTAACGCTTATGGCGGAATATTCTAGCAACGAGGATTTCCTATCGCCACGACTCGACTCACCTTAGCCAGTTCAGGTGATGTTCATGATATTGGCAAGAACATCGTGGGTGTAGTTCTGGGATGCAATAACTTCAGGGTAGGTATATATGATAGCAAGCCTGTGGCACTGTATTTGAAGCAGCAAGAGAGGCTGAATGGCGCCTGCTGCAGGTCATCGATCTTGGTGTTATGGTACCCTGTGATCAAATACTCAAGAGGGCTAGGGAGGAGAAGGCAGATGTCATTGGCCTCAGCGGTCTGATCACACCCAGCCTCGACGAGATGGTGTAGGTCGGACTTGGAACGACTTAGTCCGTATCATGTGCGTGTAGGTTTGTCGCACAACAGATGCGTAAGGAGAGCATGGACGTCCCACTGCTGATCGGAGGCGCCACGACCAGCCGAAAACACACAGCAGTGAAAATATGGCCGCAATATGAGGCCAGTGAGAGGATTGGCGATCAGGTGTGTCGCAGAGAGTTCATGCTATCCCGCATCAGTGGTTGTACCTTAGGGCTCAGTGCCGGTGGGAGGTGTTGTTCACGTATTGGATGCGAGCCGGAGTGTGGTAGTTGTGAACAGTCTCATCCAGAACCCAGAGAGACGGGTGAGTCGAGTGGTACTAGGCTGGAGAGGAGGGATGTTCGCAGTGTTGGAAAATATGCTCATGCCCAACTACATTTGTCATTGACAAAATGAGAATTCTGAGGGAAATTTTTGAAATTTCTATTGGTTTCTAAACACTTCTAACCATTTCGTATATGAACCCCAACTGGTGGGGAAGCTCCTAAGCTCAGTTGAGGATAGCGAACATATACTCTAACACTGAATGTTCGTGTGGTAGATTGAATATATGGAAGACATCAAAGAGGAGTACGACGGACTAAGAGAGGACTACTACAGCACACTAGTTGACAAGAGGTGGTTGTCCTTGGATGAGGCTCGGAAAATGAGGTATGTTCACCAGTTTTGGTAGGGGTGATTTGACGGGACGAATTGTATAGATATACCATTGACTTTGAGAAGTACCCTCCACCTCCTGCACCTAGGAGGTTGGGCAACAAGTATCTGGACGAGTACCCTTTGGAGGAGCTTGTCGAATATATCGATTGGACACCATTCTTCCAGGTGGGGACCGCGATGTGAAGGGCTGATGGAGGGTCCTTCTGTACCGTCTATCGGACATCAGCTACTAACAGGCCAGGGGGTAGAGACAATACACTGTTATGAAGGGTGCTCCTACAGCGAGTAGCATTTGCTCTGTTATGCATTACCTATTTACTAGGGTCGCTAGCCAAGGGGATTGACTTGAGTAGCCTCGTCAGATTTGTCATGTTGGACTCTTCAGTGCCACTGAATCAGTGGATACGTCGCTGCATGCTGATTTCAGGTGTATCAGTTGAGGGGAAGATACCCGAATAAGGACTACCCCAAGATATTCAACGACAAGAGAGTTGGAGAGGAGGCCAAGAAGCTGTTTGATGACGCCCAGGCAAGAACGGCGAGGATACGTGTCGTTGAGTGTGTTAATACAGGAACTGTTAGCAAAGGTTGTCCAAGACAGGTGGATTACCGCGACGGCTGTGGTTGGAGTCTACCGTGCGTGTAGCTCTGGTGATGATATCAATGTGAGGATCATATCAGGGTGGTGGAGTTGGTACCTCCTTTGTGACAGGTGCTGTCCCTGGACGGTTCTGGAGAGGTTCTCGAGACCTTCTATGGCATTCGACAACAGCTGGACACAGAACAAGACCAAACCTTCGCGTTGGGTAGTTCCATTACATTACGCCTTGAAACACCCCCTGGGTCAGGTGACTTCATCGCTCCTGAGGCTTCTGGCCTCCCAGATCATATCGCCCTCTTCTGCTGCCAAGCCGGGATCGGTGTTGAAGAGCGAAAGAAAGTGATACTTTGTTCGCTCAGTTGTTGTTGCTGTAGAAGCCGCTGTCACTCCGTAGATGTACAATGCCACTCATGATATCGACAAGTCCATTATGCTGGAGGCCTTGGCAGATCGACTGGCAGAAGCGTTCGCTGAGCTTATTCACCACAAGATTAGGACGGATCCTGACTTCTGGGGCTATGTGCCCGAGGAGAAGCTGACCCTCTCTGATATGCTCAAGGTGAATCTACGTCGAGCCTGTCAGTGTGGTGGACTATGAAGGGTTGGTTTTAGGTGAAATATGTGGGAATACGGCCGGCCCCTGGTTACCCTACGCAACCGGATCATCGAGAGAAGGATACGCTTTGGCGTTTGCTCGATGCTGAAAAGCTGTCAGGGGTGAGACGTGACTCCATGACAGGTGGCAGCGTTCTTGCTTCTAGGGTAAGATGGTCCTGACGGAATCCCTGATGATGATGCCAGCAGCCAGTGTATGCGCCCTGTGCTTCGCGCATGAAAAGGTCGTCGAATCACCATGGGCTCCTGTCGACCATATTGGCTCTCTCAGGCTAAGTACTTTGCAGTCGGACAAATCAATAAGGACCAAGTTGCAGACTATTCGGCTCGTCGTGGGTGCACAGTGGAGGACTCCGAACGTTGGCTGGGCTCGTCGACCCTTGGCTATGAGCCCCAATCTCAATAGATCTCTGTGCCTTGGATCATGATATAGCATTTTCGCTGTTGCCCATGTTGTAATGATTTCTATACCACAATTCTGATTATTCTGTAGCCTTACTTGTATTAATCCTAGCATGTTTTCTAACATCACAGGAGTAGGTGTTGCGTTAATCTAAGCGACAGGATCTGACACAGTTACGCAGTTAGCGAATAGGCATCCACACTGTGTGTAGCAGGAGGTATGGTATGGAATCGGATGTAGTGCTTGCTTTTCTCTCATGACTGAGGCTGGCCTTCAGATGCTGCGGTTGCCGCTGCCTACACTTCCTCACGATTCGTCGATGATGGGGGTACTTTTTCGTGAAGCCTCAGGGCCCACTGTGAGCGCTGATGACGGAAATGTGGTGAATGCGCGTGCAGAGTTGAACAAGGCAAGGGACGAGATAGATTCAGTTGATATCGCTGAGTGGCGATCTTTTTCCAAGAAACTCAACGCACTAGACGGCCTTACTAAGGATGTGAGAGAGATTGGATTCGGTAACTGGCGAATCACTGGTGGTCTAGATACGAGCCCGTGTGGGCTTTGACTTGCCTCTGGTGAATAACGCCTGGGCTAAGTTCTACGAGGTGCTGGTGGCTTACGGCCCGAGGATGTTCGAGAACGTTGGAGTTGATAAGTCTTTGCGTACCATGCACCTCTGTGAATGCCCTGGTGGATTCGTGGCTGCCCTCAACGTATATTTGGGTAAGCATCGAACGACTTTCCGGATGTTATGGAGACTTCTTGGTGGAGGTTCACGAATTTCCTGTTCAGCAATAACTCACCCAGATTGGGTGGAGAAGTGGCAGTGGCTGGGAGCTTCACTGAATCCCTACTATGAGGCAAATGACCTCAATCAAATGGTGGATGACGATGCCCTGTATAGACGGACTCGGGATCGTTGGTGGGTTACGAGTGCCTAGATCAGCTCATCCATCGAGTCTCGACAGGTGGACTGGTCCGGATGGTTCAGGGAACATCCTTCAGCCGAGCGCTGCTCAGGATATGTGGAGATGGTGAGAGGCTGAGTATTTAGCCCAGGTAAGTCGTCGATGGTCCAGGTTCGGATCTCGAGCCACTGGAGAGAAGTGTCACGTCGTGACTGCAGATGGGAGTATGGATGTTCAATACGATCCAAACAAGTAACACTCCTGATAGGTTAATGGGTGATCCGAGTCAATGTGTGCAGACAAGAGAGCCTATGCTTGCCGATAATATTCCGAGAGCTCCTATTGGCCATCGGCTTACTGCACCCCGGCGGTACCTTTGTGATGAAGGCTTACTCCCTGCTGGATGACGCCACTGTAGCTGCCCTGTCTCTGGCAGCATTCATGTTCGATACGATAGAGGTCGTGAAACCTGTGGCCAGCAAGGAGGCCAACAGCGAAACGTAAGGCTATCCTCTCCACTTCTCTCGAAACCATGTCTATCCGTTTTGATGGATTGCATTAAGACCACCATCAGATGTGCTGTATTCAAGGTACTGGGTTTGCCTTGGATTCCGAGGCCTTGCAAAGGAGGACGGCGCATGGCTGAGGAAGGCACTTGCTGTGCGAGGTGAGTTCATGCGATCTACGAAGCATCAACTGCTCCTCGACGGTTCCGGCAGATCCACGTGTCGAGCTAAGGATACCTACGAATGCGAGCCAGTCTTTACGAGAGTTTGTGCGTGCTGCTCGACAGGTCGCAGTGACATTGGCTGAAAAGCAAACAGAAGCTATCAAAGGAAAGCTCAGCCGATGGCGGGAAATGGGCGACTCAGATCCACAGCCCTATCCTAAGAAGCAGAGAACCATCAACAGTCTCAGTGGCGACTATGTACGCATGTTGATACCACCTGAACTTGACTTGGCCTTGGTGAAGCCGCTCTTACCGGCTGATACTGCCGGACGGCTCGGAGGGGTTGACAGTAGGCGTGCTAGTCGAGGGACAGTAGAGGACAGGCGTCATGACCATGAGGATGATACAGCACTTGGAGGCCTACGCGAGAACCTGGCAGAAGGCGCTTCCTTCTCTATGCAAGCCGTTACAAATCCGACGAGTCGCATCCCACGGATTCCATCCCTCACCGAATGGTTGACGTTCACGCTAACGACCCAGCAGCTTTCTGAGTGCCCCGGAGCCTATAGGAGGATTACCTCCTTCACTCAAGCCAATAATGTTAAGATCCCTAACTCTGGGTCTGTCGTCTACAGCCCTTTGGTTCGCAATGCTACTGAGCTCAAGGCCCTTGTTCGCAAGAGGCTACTCCGATTCGAAAAATGCCCGACAGTTCAGCCTCGATCGCCCGGCGATGCAGTGGCGTGTTCGCTCACCGGTGATGAGCGTAATCGAGCAGTCATTGCGGAGCTTCTGAAAGAGCATGCCAGCGTTGACCCTGATCACGTGTCTACATGGGATTCCCCCCTCCATAAAGCCGCCGCGATCAAAGGCAAAGCTGACGTGAGCGTGAAAATGCTTGCTGACCACAGTCTACTGGTCGACCCGTTCTCTCGGCAATTCGATCCGGCAACAAGAGAAGAGCTCATCAAATCAACCATAGATGGCGTGGAGGCTCTGACGATCGCGGGCTCTAGCGTCCTGCTGTTAGAGCTGGGGGCCGCTCCTGTGGTAGCAGTCTGGCTCGGCAGCTTACTCTTCCGACTGGCCCAACTATTCAACAAGATCAAGCTCGTACAGCCGTGTTCAGGTATGAACTTACGACCACCCGTTGCTACTCTTGTTTGTGATTTAGATGACTCTGTACTGAGATGCAGCAGTTGGGTTGTCTGCATGGGGCGGCTCAGTGGAGGAAGGGCCAAATCCAGTCTAAGAACCATCCGGGATGCTATTGCATCGAGGGATGTGTCCACCCCCATGGCTCCTATGACGTGCACATTGTAAGGGCACGGCTCGCTATACTACTTGCTGATATCTATCCTCCTGGCCAGGTTCAGTCCGTTCCATCAATGGCTTGGGGATGTCAATGAGACACTCATCCGAGGTCAAGTTAGGTGAGTATAGTAGAGAGTGCATTGCCGGTGGAGGCCTCAGTTATGGTAGGTACTGGCTGGCTTCACCGATAGAGGCCGACTCGAGGATGGTAGCGTTAAAGTATCTAGCGGATGAGGGCATCAAGCACTACACGTTCGAGGGAAACATAACGAAGAGTGTTGGGGTCTTCTTTGGTACATTCGACCCGATCCATGAGAATCACTGGGCTATCGTAGAGTATGCTCTCTCCAACAACCTGGTCACTTCCGTCCTATTGGTCGCCAATACTGAGAACAATCCATCAAAGCCGAAAGCGACTGACCTAGAGACTAGGCAATGCTTGCTACGGGAACGTGTCAGAGCGTCGGGCATGGAAGGAAGAGTTGAAGTTGCGACGGGGTATTCGGGGAACAGCCAGCGGTGGGCGGACCGAGAAGCTCTAGCGCATGCCCTCGTCGGCGACTTGGCTGCCTCAACAACCGACGTTTTGGTGCCAGTTATAATGTGTGGCGAGGATTCTTTCATGAAAGCTTTGAGGGGAAGTACTCGAGACAAAACTACTCGCCATTTCATCGGCCTCGCCGAGCTTGACACAAACATTATAGTCTTCCCGAGGTCGCCGAGGGCAGATGCCCTGAATGACGCGGTGAAGGAAGTCCCACCGAGGATACGCCGGAGGGTATGGAGTACTTTGAGTTTCATCATGCTCAGTTCGCCATCAGGTATCCGTAGCGGAAGGGTACTCCGATCCACATCCTAGGCTGTCTTCATCCCAAATACGGGCCGCTCTAGCCGTCCCCTCAGGATCACAGGTTTCTGGTGTGGAGAAATCTATACTTGCTTCTATACGCGAACGGAAACTTTATCAGTAACAGTGAAGCTCGAATCTTGGGTTCCTCAATTTACTCTGAAATAGTCCTCATTCGGTAATATTTGGTGAAGCCTGTTATGGTTGCCTTCGATGCAGAGGAGTCCAGTATGCGGCCTAGACGAATCGGGTTGATCTATTCCCCAACGCCTACCTTGGTGCTTGAGTTTGTTAAACTGAACGGCAGACTATACCACAGGCGTGTGCCTTTGCCGCGGCTTACCACCACGTCTGACTCGGCTGAAGTAGTTCAGAAACTCAGGCTTAGATTTAAAGCTCATCTGCCGCATCATTTGGTGTCGAACGAACAGGTCAGAAAGTCAGTGCTCTTTTTCCTGAGCTTGGTCGCAGTTGCACAGACTTATAGAGAAACTCAAAGATCGAGCCCCTCGCCCAATTAATCAGAGAATCGTAGCTGTGAGCACGTTCGAGACGACAGACTTCAACAAACTAGACAATGACGAACTCGCTGAAGTGAAGGCTAAAATGGATCAAACTTTTAGAGGAAACCAGGTGAGGAGTCATCGAGAGTTGCAACTGGTGGTGATTTGTACGTGAGGTGCGTCCCGATGACCCTGGCTTCATCTACGACCTCGAAGTGTCGTTTGATGGAGGTGCTGGTATCGACAAGACGAATGACTGGGATGAGTGGAGTGAGCATGAGAAAGTGATGCTTTAGCAAATCCAAACTGTGAGAACTGGCGTTGGCATTTTGGGATAGCCTGAACCGGGGTTGTCACGGCCACAATGTGACGTCCTAACCACTAGACGATAGCGACTCAAAGAAGTATGAGCCGCTGTCGGTCGACGTGGATCACCTATCACTAAACCTCTTCAAGAAGCGTACAACTCGATACATATCAAAGTCACTACCCGGATTTGAACCGGGGTTGTCACGGCCACAACGTGACGTCCTAACCACTAGACGATAGCGACTCAAAGAAATATGAGCTGCTGTCCGTCGACGTGGATCACCTATAACTAAAACTCTTCAAGAAGCGTACAATTTGATACATGTCAAAGTCACTACCCGGATTTGAACCGGGGTTGTCACGGCCACAACGTGACGTCCTAACCACTAGACGATAGCGACTCGAATAAGCATGAGCCGTTGTCGGTCGACGTGGATCACCTATCACTAAACCCCTTCGAGAAGCGTACAACTCGATGCATATCAAAGTCACTACCCGGATTTGAACCGGGGTTGTCACGACCTCAACGTTACGTCCTAACCACTAGACGATAGCGACTCAAAAAAATATGAGCTGCTGTCCGTCGACGTGGATCACTTATAACTAAACCTCTTCAAGAAGCGTACAACTCGATACATATCAAAGTCACTACCCGGATTTGAACCGGGGTTGTCACGGCCACAACGAGACGTCCTAACCACTAGACGATAACGACTCAAATAAACATGATCCGTTGTCGGTCGACGTGGATCACCTATCACTAAACCCCTTCGAGAAGCGTACAACTCGATGCATATCAAAGTCTCTACCCGAATTGAACCGGGGT
>NW_003200304.1:0-870 GCF_000006405.1 Perkinsus marinus ATCC 50983
TATCAGTGATGACGGCAGCTGTTTTACCATTGCCAGGAGTGTAACGACCAACCTTACCATTGCCTGTCCACGACGATCAAGTGAGAAGAAGCATGTGTAAAAATCCACTACCTTCAGTGGAAGTTGAGTTTTCCAAAGAGACTATCGTAGCATCTATCTCACACAGCTTCTTTACTATAGAGGCTGCTGCTGAGTCGAAGAGTGTCGGCTGAGATGATCGCGGATCAAGAGATAAGGGGCGTAACATAACGGGTTACTTGAACACCTTTGACAGCTTCAATCAAGCCAGCCCGATTAAGAGGGATAGGCTCGTCTAGACTTCCTGTCTTTGCTCCTTTCACGACCTTGTTAACAGCCAGGGGATCAGCATCGCCAGTCTGAAAACACCTATACTATGAACAAGAGAAAGAATCATTACGTCCTCGTTCTCTTTTGCTGTTATGTCCTTCATCAAAGTTTTCACAGCTGCCTGAATATCGCTACTTGTTTGTTGTCTGGCCGTAGCAAAGCCTCTTAAGGCAGTGGATAAGGATGCTATACCGCTCCTCAGGCCAGGACTTGATGATGGGAGTACCACCTTCAAACTACACAGAGTAGACATATCGTAAATGAACTGGGGCATATAGTGACACCCAACCACCGACCCTATCCCAACATGTGGTCAATACTGGATACTTCGGCAACACAATCTTATCGGAATGTGAGGAAAATCCCGACACAATGCTTCACACCGTCACTGGTGGCAATCTACTGCTTTTGGCCGGCCTTAGACCTCCCTCCCTTAGTCTCCTTCTTCTCTATTCATCCAAGTACTTGTGATGGCATGAAGTGAAGAGTGTAATGAGGATAGCGAATAGTATCACATGGGTT
>NW_003210305.1:0-1099 GCF_000006405.1 Perkinsus marinus ATCC 50983
CGACTACTCGTCACCCTGCCCAGAATTCCACAGTTGACGAGGGGAGGGCACAGGTGTTATTGTAACAGTCCTAACCACTCTCAGCGCGCGACGACGATGGTGCTTGTATCCCTCAAGAAAGCAACGGACCATGTGGGCGCTATGCAGTTGTACTCTCACTCTTGAACAAAGACTCGAAAGCGCGCTGGGCTGAGCTGTGCAGGGTCAACTGGCCATGCCAAAGTACTGACCATACGTTGCGTCGGGGTCTTTCGTGTTTTCCTTGGTTAACCTCTTACCTGTCAGATTGTGTGATAAGCTTCAGAGAAAGCGTAGTCGAACATAAGCATGCTGATTCGCTCCGTTTTTCTCGTGATTTCAGTGTCCTGAAGGCTGGACTCACGTACGTGATAAGACTTGCCGGGCATCTGAGCTGTACAGCGGCCCGTGCAGGTCCAGTTTCTCTTGGGGGAGGACGTGGAAAACTCTTTCTCATCGCCTGTCAGACGCGAAATGAACTTCGCTGCGTTCAGCAAAGATAACCTGGAAGATTGGTCGAATAGGTGTGGGGCTTATTGGACTTGTGAGCACAGTTGACTCCATATGATCATTCTCTTGTAAGCATGCTTCTCCTAGACAAAAAACTGTGCATCGTATCTAACGCGACATTGTTGTACTTGTTGTCGTAAGTACAGGTTCTATCAGAAGGCCATGTTCCGGTTCTGCGTCATGGTCACCACCTCGGGTGCTTACGTTCATTCTAGCGATCATCTGGAGTTCTCCTCGAGTGTCTCATCTTTGCTTCGCGAAACCTGCGGGGAAGAATGTGCTAATGCGTGGGGAGAACGTGTTGTTCCTAAACTTAACGAGTTCGTCGAACGGCAAGGAGACAACTGGGTATGGTATGTGATTGGTTGCACGGCACTAAACAATATCAGCTCACCAAGAAAATGTTTCCGCCTGTAGTCTGGTATCCCATTGCATCTCACTGAACTAATCGCAAAAGAGTGGAGGAGCTCCGACAGGATAAATCTGACATACTGCGAGCTTTGGAAGCTCCACATTATGACACGTCATCTCGTGCAGCTCTCATAGATCCCAGCTCAGTCAACATTGGTAA
>NW_003216556.1:0-2451 GCF_000006405.1 Perkinsus marinus ATCC 50983
CTGTTGTACTGACACACCGTCCAATCGATAGGAAAAGAGCCAATCGGCATATGGCTCTCGTAGACTATTGCAGAGACTATCATAGATATCCTCGTGCGAAACGCAGACGCCATTCAATCTCAATCTATTCACGATGTTGTCGAGCACTTGCAAGTGATGAACTAGGGTTACAGAAGGCCCTTGCGTGAGAGTGTTGAACTGTTGTCGAAGCGACACGACATCTGTGGGATCGAAATAACGTTGACGAAGCTCGGCTTTAAGAGATGCATATAGTTCCGAAGGCTTTCCCTGAGCCAAGTCACAGGGTGGCAGGGCATCACGCACGGTGCTGTCGATGGAGTACAACAACACAAAATAAGCCGTCGGTGATGACAGACTGATGGCAACTTGATTCAGTAAGCGTTCAATCGAAACCATATGCTCAGCCAGAGAGGGCCCATCACTGGTCACCTTCCATACCGGATGCCCGCTAACCTTCATCTCCGTGCGAGCTTCCTTGCGAGCGTCGAAGAAGTTAGTAGTGGTAGCAGCACCACAGGCACCCTCAGTAGGTGTAGTCTCCCCATCGATTTCTGCCAAAGTCTTGAAAGGCGAATTCTTCTTCCTTGGAGCCATAACTTGTTCTCGGATGATTGTTGCAGATCAGGGATGAGAGACAACGTACTCGCAGAACGCAAGATACGATCGGCTGCTGACGAGGGTGTATACTACGCAGATGGTAGAACCAACTGTATATAGCTATGTCAGCTACTTATGAAAGAACGAGAGGAAGTAAGATAGCAAGATTGAGTGTCCGATCAGCAACAGAAAAAGCAACGCGTCACGGATTATGTGCGCGCGTGCGAACTATGGAGCATCCTCAATCTCACACCTCTCAGAAGACATAATCGCACAAGTGTGTGTGCATGGCATGCGTGAATTCATTTTGTACTTTGTAGTACTTGCGGTTTGGCTAGCAGGGTGATCGCAGCATCACGGGAGGTGTCGATCATCAGGTATGTGGTGAATAAACGTCTTCTCTTCCCGCCCTTTCCTTGATGTTGAGAGACTTGGAGCGGTTACATTTGGGGGTTCAATGCTGTTGGGCTCCTATCCTTTTGTTGTATCCATGCACGAGTCCTGCATACGTGTCACGTATTACGTGAATCTGGCCTCGCGCTGCGAGGCTCGCAGTGAATCCTCATTTAGCGGGCTTCAGTGTCACGTAAGCCTCTCCCAACCTCAGCGTCTATGGGTTTCCGACCATCGCATACATAGTGACAGACGCACCAGCTCGGCCTGGTAACGCCGAGGGGTCCTCACAGTGATTTTCATCTCGGCTGAGATTCCCATCATGAAGGCATCACTGGCTTCCTAATCATCGGTCCGGTCGTTGCTCCACTGCTACACTCCACGTTAGCCGTGTTGATCCAAATTTGTCACTATCCCAATTTATCACAACCAAGATGGAATGAGTCTTAGTTGTGGTATATTTTGGCAGTGAGTCACTGCCAGTGACATAATTGGACTCTCACTGCCAATTTTGATTGTGACGTATTTGAATTGTAACCTACGTGGATACGCAATTTTGCATTGTGCAAGTCGAACGTGCTCTCATCCGTCGAGAGAAGGGACGTCTTCTTGGATTCCTGAGATTCCTCTGTTGGTCCTAGCACGGCATATCCATCCTTCTAGAGAAAACCGGATAGAGCTGCCTATAACTCAACCAGGACACAATCCGCAGAAATTTGTGCCGATCAGGATACTCACTAGTTATGCGAGCGAATTAGCGAGCATGGAGTCGATGTTTATGTTGTACTCTAAGGTTCATTTGTTCAGATTCATTGATGTTTTAATAGTCAATGAGATACCTCTGTGCAGTACTCTCTGTGGCAGCATGTTTACTAGGTCCACTCATGTTTGGTCTAACTTTGGGTTTCACTGGTCAGACTATTGATACCATGAAGAATCATGTTACCACTGCCGATGGTGTCCTTATCCAGGTTGGTCCCGATGACCATTTGTATGTGTTTGATACATCTACAGATGGTTCGTTGTTTGGGTCTCTGGTTAACTTGGGCGCTATGGGTGGTGCTATCCTATTGGGGGGTCCCTTCAGTGAGAAGTTCGGCAGGAAACGGACTTTGTTGTTGTGCTCTCCTTGCTTCGTTTTGATCTACGCGTGGCAGGCATTGGCCCACACTTCATGGCAGTTGCTGTTCGCTCGTGTTCTGGTCGGTTTCGTTGTTGGTGTTGAGTCCGTCGTGGCTCCAACCTACATCGGTGAGGTTTCTCCCACGGCTATTCGTGGGACTTTGGGAGCGTGCAACCAGCTTTCCATCACAATCGGTGTCCTTCTCGCCTATGCTCTTGGGATGGCTTTCAGAACTGATGCCGGCTCTATTGATCCCAATGCTACCGACGGCACCTTCTGTCAGTGGCGTACTGTGAGTTGGATTTATTTGATTCCCA
>NW_003209484.1:0-1015 GCF_000006405.1 Perkinsus marinus ATCC 50983
ACAAAGTAGATACTGCGACAGTAGTCGAAGTTAGTACGAGAGGAACACTTCGTCCCAGATACTTGGTTAATGCCGTTGTCTGAAAAGACAGTACGGCGAAGCTACCATCTGCTGGATTACGGCTGAACGCCTCTAAGCCGGAATCCATGCTGGATAAGCAGTGTTGTACACCGTGCTCAATGCTACAAGAAAAAGGCTAGGTCAGGCTTCGGCCTGACCAAAATTCAAGCTGCTATACCTCTGGCTGCATTGACTTGTGGTCAGAGTGTATGGTGATCATAGCAATTGCAAGTATTGGGCTCGATAAATCCTTTGAAGACGACTTAATTGCATCCGAGTATTGTAAGTGTTGAGAGTAGGCTTAGTCTTACGATCCACTGAGATTCATCCCGTGTTGCGCCGATTTGTCTCCTCCTATTCTATTTCCATCTACGGACTCGACTTAAAAAGGCGGATTACTCCACACTCAAGAGCTTCTGAGAGCTCTGGTGTGGGGCACGGTAGAGTTGGATCGCGGTATAGTGTCCTGGTGAGGGTTTGAAGTTGGATGGAGGATCATACCTTATGGGTTGAAAATCCTCGACTTGTTCAAATTTGGGTGTGCGCGGTTGGGGGTAACTTGGCTTTTTGGTCGACTTTATGATCGCCAGCGGCCATACTGCGTCGAATACACCGGATCCCATCCGAACTCCGAAGTTAAGCGGCGCAAGGCCCGGATAGTACTGGGGTGGGGGACCGCCCGGGAAGTCCTTAGGGTGCTGCTGGCTTTTTGCAAAAGTCGTACATTTTTTTACAAACCCCCTCCCCACCCCCTTGGACATTGTTCCTCTTTTGTCTTGTATTGTGAAGCAGCCTATGCTAGCCCACAGAAGAGTCCAGTAGTTCAATAGAGAGACAAGTGAACATAGTTTATAACATTGTCCAAGGGGTGGAGGGGGATGCGCGAAATCGATGTGCACGTTTGGTCAAAGATGCTCGCGAAAGCTGCACATCAATTTCGCACATGGGCGAAATT
>NW_003215648.1:0-711 GCF_000006405.1 Perkinsus marinus ATCC 50983
CATGACGTTTCGTTTAGGACACGTCGTCCGTTGTCTATCAGACCGCCGGGTGCGTGTCCGGTTTCCGTCGGGTCTGCTAACTACCGAGAACACCTACAACGTGGTTCTACTTGTACCCCATCCCCAGGTAGAGGATTCTGTTCCGTCCGTGTCTCGTATTGGCATGAGGATCGAGGTTTTCCTGCAGTCTTCCTGGAGTCGTGGAGTTATTACCTATGATCCCCGTGGTCCTGGTCGTGTTTGGATCCAGTTTGAGGACGATGATTCCCCGAAGTCTATATGTTTATCAGACGTTACTTGGCGCCGGCCTGATACCTCTGGTTCTCCCTCTCCATCGTTATCCCCTGGGCGCCAAGGATCGTCTGATCCGATTATTTATGAGCTGCCCAGTTTGATTGATATGAGATTTACAATCCTGTATGATGTAGTTTATCCTCAACGGCGACGACCTGTGCGCCGATGGTTCAAGGGTACAGTGCGTGATATGCGTGCCTCAGGTCGGGTTGACGTTGAATGGGATGATGAGCCCGGTGAGATCGAGACTCTGGATTTCTGGGCCTGTGAACATAGATCGGTGTTATGAGCTTTGCTCTCTTTCACCGAGTATTATCGTTTTAAGTTTATCACTTTCAAGTTTATAGTATGGTAGACTTTGGACAGCCTGCGTGACACCGGTATTGTCTCGGGCTTGTGCGTACGTACGGATGCTTT
>NW_003199423.1:0-4528 GCF_000006405.1 Perkinsus marinus ATCC 50983
ATAGCCATGATTGCAATTCCTCTTGTGGTCTGTTGACAAATGAAATTCATAACGGACCAATGTAGACATTTCAAACTTACCAAATGGCAGATAGAAGAAGTCGAATTCGCCTCCGAAGCCATACTCAATTATCTCCTGCATCAGAGTAGACGGTGTGTAGCGAACAGGTACGTTCCTGAGCAGAATTACATCATGAATAACGGGGCTAGTCGAACACACCTCATGACTACGGTGGTGATATCCGGCACCTCCGGTGGAGCCTCAAACCCCACGCCAGCAGTTCCACAGCCTCCGCAGCAGCACTCATCGTCTCGGGCCTGGTATAATGCTTCAGCGAGGACACTCGCGTGGTTGGGCACCGGGCTATCCAGTGTCATGGGGGCATCCAAATCTACAGACAACTAGTGTTATATGATGGCGATACAAAGCTCAGATGAATCATCGCTCATACGTGGCGTCGACAGATGCTCACTTGATGCTGACATGCTCGAAATAGGCACACTGACCAGATACGCTGGAATGCCTGCAGCAACAATATCGAATCTCGTAGCGTTACCTATACCCCACCAGCTTGCGATGATTCCTCCTGAGCACCTTGTTCCAAGATCGTCTGAAGTAAAGTATCGATCACGTCGAAACCCTACGAGGCGTATTAAAGGACCGAATTCGGCATAGTTATCCAAGTCCCGGCCCAGGAGAAGCCATCGGCGGACTCGGCCACTGCGCCATCTTGTGGCGACCGAACGGTGACCGAAGACCATGGTGGAAGAGCGAAGTCACCCAAGGTAGGTAGATGAATCGACGACCCACCATCAGGCATGCTCGAGACTTCCGCAGACACAACATAGGGCAATATCGTTTCCGAACCTGAGGAACATCTGTCTGACCTGCGAGACGGTACTCGTGATGTGCTCACCCGTCTGGTGACCACAAGAGCTGCCTTCATCTACACGAGCTCGCTCCGCTCTAGGGTCCTCGGTAAAACCTGACAACTAATAAGCGGAACGCGATGTTCAGCGTCATGGCAAATACTGCTTTCAGAGCTATCACCAACCAGACGCCGTTCGCGATGATCCGGACGAGCCCCGGGGACAGGCTGGCGACCAACCGGAGTGGGAAACATACAACAAAAGACTTACAACAGCTTGAATGGCGGGTGAAGTGCATGGGAGCTCATTGATATTGGCACAACATCGCAGAGACCACAAAAATAATCACTTGTGATGGGGTGAAACACGCCGTCGAGCAGCGCAAGAGAAAATTTCACCGACATAGCTCGGATGGCGACGGCTGGCTTGCCCATGCTACTACGGTGTATTGACGAAATACACACCAGAATAGGAGTCCGCGGTCCTCCTGTCTACCAATGGAAAACTCGCGGTTTGTGCCTACTGATGCACCAGCCTCGTAGGAGTACAGAGACGAACACAGAGGTGCGGCAGGGGGCACCCAAGATCAGATAAGGAGTGAGCAAAATCGTTATGAATGAAAGAGATATGTTATGGAAAAACAGGAGTCAGTATTCTACGACTGACGGATAATCAAAAGGTGAAGCAGGGAGTTCAGGAGGAAAAGACCGAGTCTACGAGTGACTCTCTACTGAGCAAAATTCACTATCACAATCCACTACAAGACGAATATGACATACCACGAGATCTCCTCAACCCACCATCGCTCTTAGTGCGGCGATGGCGGTGATGAACAACGGGAGAATGATCATCGTTTGGCAACGATGACGTTGGCGAGATCACCCCCGTCGGGCGGAAGGCCGGCGGTCCTTTTTCTTTCTTATAAGAGGCTTTCCTGACACATCATACGTTACATACCATCAATCGAACACTTCGCACATACCAATCACTGTCATCTCCAGCTCGAGTCTCTTCTGAGCTAGATTCCCCAGCCATGACGAAAGCAATGTGGTTCGTGTTGCCATGCCGAGTAGACCCGCAGCCGCCGCTCGCCACTACTCGACTTTCTCCACTGTTTTTGCGCACAAACTCTACCGCAGCGCCGTGAAGCCAGAACAGAGGACGGAACCTATTGAAGCGATGGAGAGACGAACATAATAAGTCTGGCAAACCCGTAACTCACTGAATCTCTACGTCAGTGCAAACAGCCTTCCGAGAATAGTGTTTCAGATTCGCTTCGAAGCCCTGTATCGCTGCAGGGACGATGGCCACGATTTTGTTAGAAGTGAAGCGTCGAAGTGGCTTACCCTGAGTCAACCATTGCTATCAATTATTCTGGTACAATCAGAAAGTCATCGACTCACATCGAAGGCTTTAAAGAAGTTATAAGCCTGCTGAGGGCTAACCAGGTTGATGAAGCAGTAGCCAAAGTTAGCCCGAGTCTCGTGATCTGGAACGCTCACAGAGTCAACGAGACATTGTCGCGAACAAGCACAGGTCTACCCATCGGTAAGTAGAAAAAATCGAACAAATCAGCGAAGCCTGCCGCGTTGATGTCGCCGAGTAACTCCTCCTGGACGTACCGGTTCGGAATGTTCCTGGATAGATTCAAGCCCTGCGATGTGAGGCGACCATCTCACCTCATCATCAGTGTTGTCGGCAGTTTGAGCAAACGTTCCGAGAGAGCGCATACGCAAGGTGAGGGGTGTCCGTGCCGCTCAACCGCTCGCTGACGAACTTGATGGACCTGGCCCAGCCATTCCAAGACGCGTACTAGAGCCCATTGCCTACCATGTGGGCATTACAGCCAGATGACGATGTGCTGCCGTACCCAGCGTGATGGAGATGCGAACCACGGCTCACCCGCTGTGGTCCGTCACGGTGGTTCGGAGGTAGATTGGGCTCGACTACGCTGATGTAAAAGTTGTTGCACATAGTTGACGATGAATCTGACAACCGGACTCAAGTCCACGCGCTTCTCTCCATCGATAAGCACCTTGAGGCGCGATACCAAACGACTGTGGTGGGACCGGTCCAGCCGCCCAATGGTTGGGAAGATAGGCCTGCTGATGATGACCTCAAAATGAAACCACATAGCCCGACGGCCTCCAGGGACTACATCCCACCTGTAGGGCAATTCCCACCGAAGTCGATGGCAGGCCTGCCATATTGAGAAGACGATGGAGTACCTCGGAAGGGAATCTCGTCACTGTAGTATAGTAGGAACACTGCTTACACTGAGCACATGAGAAAACTTGTGTGCTAGTCTGAGATGGCGGGCCGTGGTAGCCCGTAACAGCCCCAGGCTGAAAAGAAGGGCTAGGCCGCCAACCTGAGCTTCACTCCTCACCATATGGGCTTGAACAATATGGGGCGGCTGGCATGCATTTAGCGGCAGCCATGGTTGCGGTGAGTGCCTTGTCCAAGGTCCGACAGGTCCGAGAGAGCTCTCTGAATGTTGCCGAGTCCCCTCTGCTCGGTTACAGAGGTACCGCAGAGCCTCATGTTGGGCCTCATAGACGTCTTCAGCACATCTATCTCGACGGCTTTGAGCGCGTGCCTGACCACTCCAGCTTACCAGACAATCGAGCAGACGCAACAGCAACGACCTACTCCGGGAGGGCTGGGGAGGAGGGAAGTCCTCGACGTGTCACGGATGGCAGGCCCTCTACGGTCCATAGTCTCTCCACGTAAACTGCGTACAAGGCAAGCTCAGTCTAGGAGCAAGATCAGACTAGTACACACAGCTCTAAAGCTAGAGGTGCAGCCATGCATCAAGCCTTTAATTAACAATTTACAACTCAAAAACGGGTACATTCAACTTGACAATAAGCTTTGACCCGGACAACCCTAGTCCCTCCCTCGAGGCCTTTCAGTCAGAGAAATGAATCTAGACTGATCTCCATCTCCACGTTGCAGGAGAGAAGACCCTAAAATCCGACGAGTCGAGCAGAGAGGCTTTCAGTAACCGTGCCGCCAAGGCGCAAGTGTATGATGTCTTTCTTCAAATCCAACTTCTTCTCGGTCACGGAAAGTCGTCGCTCATCCTCATCCCTGATCAGCTCGTCAAGCCTGAGCAAGAATCTGCCTCATACGAGACACCACACAGCCAGTCTGAGGACCTACACTTACCCGATGATGACCGCACTAGATGCTCCCAACAGTACGCATTCCTGGTGAGCTACAGGCTTGTCCAACGCAAAACAGCACTACATACCCTACGACAAGAGCCTACACGTGGAACCGTATATCTCAAGCGACTATGAGTCGACTCCTACGTCAACCTACAGTCCTACACCGATGAGAAAGCGAATGAGTCTCACGGACCCACTCCGTGACCTGACCAACGCCGCACTGTCTCCGCGCATCGCCGATGATGAAGGGATGATCGGACCAATTCTGTGGATGACAGGTCGTAGTGTATGACAACGTAGCCTCTAAGATCCACAACAAACGGTGGAATAAGTCTACTAGAATGTCAAGTGCGTTTTGAGGTGATATCATGAGAAGAATCTTTCATAGAGCGTGGACGTATTTGCCAGCGCGTCTCGATAGGATCTTTCAAAACGGTTTGACAGGATGCACGATTGGAGTAGCGATTCTCTAGGGCCCATTTCACA
>NW_003203479.1:0-763 GCF_000006405.1 Perkinsus marinus ATCC 50983
ATTGCTGCTGAAGTGAATACAACATGACGACTACACTTGTCAGGTCTAGTAAAGAGTAACAATAAAATTCCAACACGCAGTTACGGTATCTGCTACCAATGTGAGAAAGTACGCATATGGTCAACTACATGTGTTGATGACACTATGGAAATTCTGATGAAATTTTGGCAAATTGTTATTGGTTTCTGAACACTTCTCAGCGAGTTCATATACAAACTCCTATAATTAACGAGGAAACTGCTGAATTCAGGAACATGTATCCCAACACTGTCTGCTACTCTTCAAGTCTCGTCATACCCCCAGTGTAATGTAGCACTGAGTCATCTAAACTGTCTCTCTACCACTTGGCACTAGTTACGTTCTTTGAAAATATGAGTGCTGCTAACATCTATCGCTAGTACCCATATTTATGCCGAATTATAGTAGCGTTATCAACGAACAGAGTGATCACAAGACGCTGAGACGATCGCGGCAACGAATAGAATGACGACCACAAGATGCTAAGATGATCGCTCCAATGAACAGAATGACCACAAGATGCTAAGATGATCGTTCCAATTAACGAAGTGATAATAAAATGCCTAAATTCGACTAGAACGCACCTTGTGCCGCACCCGAGGTGGCGCCATCAGCCGCAGCACCAGCGAGCCTCGTTACTCTCTCTGTTGCTACGAAGCATGCATCAGCAGCCAATTTCTTGAACCCTCCTTGAGCTCTCGTCTGAAACGTCACATTCACTGAAACAACTTCAGACGCCTTTCCA
>NW_003199885.1:0-1142 GCF_000006405.1 Perkinsus marinus ATCC 50983
TCGGTTTGCCAAACTTCAGATGACGATGAACCGTGATCTCGTGCACGCGGGTGAAGTAGAACATCGTGACGTTCACAACGCGTAAGCAAGCAATGATGAGCATGTAAAGTGATCTCCTGCCTGACATCACAGTTATGGTCATTACTTTCGTATGGCGACTTTCGAGGGTCATCTGAAGTATCGTCGTCCAGGCAAACGTCCATTTGTACTCACAAGGAGCTTCTATGTGGGAAGTCACAGGTGACTAATGCAGAGATGACCCGAGCGTGGTATGATGTTTCTTGCCCCCAGGTTCGGCCCTATGTGGAACGGCGACAGCCTGTCACAGTGGGACAACTTACAGGCCGTTCTTCCAATGTTCATGACGCTTTCAGCACCTGGAGGGTAGATAATTATTATTCCATCATACCACACCTTCATATAATCTCCAAGATACTCCTTTACGGGATCTGATGTGGGTGGTTTCACTGGCCTCCCCTCTGCCGAGCTTCTTACGAGATGGAATCAGCTAGCAGCTGCAACGAGTGTATTCTACAGGTGCATTATGTGGGCCAGTGTCTTGTCTGATCGTCCCCCCTTAGACTCCATTCTGATATCGTATCGCCTCCCCGAGATCCATGGCTCTACGATGACCGCACTTTAAAGAGATTCCGTGACGCCGTTCGGGATAGGTAAGTGGCACTCCTTCTCGTCGAAGTCGAACTTAGGGGTGCTCCTTCGTAGATATCAGTTGCTACCTTTCTGGTACACTCTGTTCGCGTGCTACTCTATGTCCGGCGAGCCTATGTTAAGACCCCTGTGGTTCGACTATATGCATGATGCCAACACTTTCGACTCCAACAACGACGAGTACGACCAAGCCTTGAATCAGGAGGTGAGTTCCTGAGGCATCATGTGAGAGGTGACACGTTGCAACAGGCGATTCTTGGTACTGATATATTGGTACGTGGAGTCACTGAGGAAGGTGTGTCGGAAGTGAAAGTCTATCTCCCTGCTGGCACTCAGTGGTACGATGATGATCACAAGGTATCTGTAACTCCAGCAAACTCTGAGTCACTATTGCTCATTCAGATCATCAGCGGTGGGTCGTTGCAAACAGTGGCTGTCACTCTAGACAAGATACCCAGATTCTACCGTGCCGG
>NW_003214346.1:0-1442 GCF_000006405.1 Perkinsus marinus ATCC 50983
AGTGTCAGAAACTGCATTGAAATGGTCGCTCGATAATTTATGACTTTGGGAACTCGGGTCGGGTTTTATTCTTCTGATTTCTATGGTTTATTATTATGATTTATACCATACGCTGTGAGGTCATTAGAATGGAGTTTCTTGACCCTAGTGATGTGAAAAACATATTTCACGACTGCTGCAGAGCGTTTTTCACAGAGTATTACGCCACTTGAAGAAAAACGGATGAAACTCTCATGATCCGATGGACTTGTTGCGATTTGTGAAAAGTGAAAGCTCAATATGGAAATTTGCAATGATCGTGCAGCTGGGTGTGTTTTTGGAATCCAATCCGCGCTGTTAAAAAATAGCTAATATTAGGGAGGTATTTTTTAAAGGTGTTTTGTGTTCCGTTGGGAATTGGTACATCGTATATATATAAGAAGAAATTAACTTGAAACTCTCATTTTTGAAGAAGTCACGCTTGCACACCTGTTCCTCCTCCTCTCGAGACGACTGTGACTTGGTAGCGCGATGGAGTTATTCTCAGGCACTCAGTTGAAATATGCAACGAAGGCGTTTGGGACGTACTTGTGCGAGTGTTCTGCACCGACGAAGTTCTTAGATTCGGGATTAGTTATTATGTCTAGATGGCCGATACTTCTGGAGAAGTAGGATTTTGGGGTTATAGTAGTCGAGTATGTTAGGGTGTTGGTTTCGTATCCCCTAGGATTCCGGTTCGATCCTCGGCGGGGTCATTTTGTATTTCAGATTTTCTCGATTCTCTGTTGCTACTGGAGAGGATGCTTTGGCTTCTAAGGGGGCCCTTGGGGTTGTTCTTGACCGCGGAAAAGATGTAATACCTCCTTGGTCGTGATCGAGGAAGCAACTCAGTTTATTCCACTTGTTGTTGGAATGTAATTCATTATTATTTCGAACGGACTTTTCTTCTGCCTTCAAACACACTGAGTGTATCAAGCATTAAAATCCAAGGCTTCCATCCGCGACTTAGCGTAACAATGGGGAAAAGAGCTCGAGTCGCGAATCGATCTGTCAGGGAGGAAACGTTCTTACCAGGCAAGCGTACTTATTATCATATATTCAACCCTACACTCGTGTTGAGATCCACCTGTCCATCTTCCTGAGAAAGAGGGAGACGGGGTCAAAGGTATCCCAACCGTTCCTCTGCCCTCACCTGGGCCTGATTGATGATAAACATCAATACGGTGCTCTCCCGAATTTTCATCTATATTGGTTCATTAAGCTTAATATAGGGTATAGTGTATTGGTATTCGAGTAGAATGGACGTCGTAGTGTTATTATTCGATAGTAATTAAAAATTTGATTTTCGTGTGTTACTGACTTTTACATGTGAGTTCGTATCGAGTTTCTATCCTCGTTGGGATGGGTCAGTGTGAAATATATGCAAATGGTCAACATCATGTGTTGGTGATGACAATATGAAA